>NC_143091.1:12916086-13069565 GCF_061535455.1 Colias philodice | reverse complement strand
CAAAATAAATTATTAAATAGTGAGATTTTTTCTTAAAATTAATACGTTAAAATATTTTTTTACGTAATATCATATTTGGTAAACTCGGTAACAACTTCCAACACATAATAATATTTCCCAAAGAACCCGCAACACAAAATTTGACAAAAAACACTGTATATATTTGGAGTTTAAAATATGTAATGAGATTTTCAGCGCAAAAGAAGGCTTTATTTTTCAGCAGACGCCAATATTTATTTAGGATGGCTGTGTACGAAGCGGCCAACTGCGACTGAATATCAAATTAGATGATAAAAATACTCCGTTTAACTTATTTACGCTCGGATGTTTAAAAGCTCACTTTGAAGAAAGTTTTAATGAAGAATAGGAATGAGGAAAACATTTGATTACATTGGATAAGCTGTAATTTTTATTTATAAGCATATATTAGCCTATCGTCTAAGAATTTTATTAATTTATTCTTGTTTGATTCTTATTTCAAAAACCGGCCAAGTGCGAGTCGGGCTCGCGCACAAAGGGTTCCGTAGCAGCAAATATAATAAATTACAGTTAAATCAACCTATCTCAAAAACTATAAGAGATACTTTGATCAAACCAAAAATCGTTGAAAGAGTTAATTAGCATGCATCACCTCTATTTTTTTTAGAATTTTATACCCCGTAGTTATAAAAATAGAGGGGGGGGGACATACTTTTTACGACTTTGAGAGCTGATATCTCAAAAACCGTTCACTTTAAGAAAAATGTTTTTTAGAAAACTTTATATCATTTTAAAAGACCTTTCCATTGATACCCCACACGGGTATGTACATCGAAAAAAAAAATTTCATCCCTCAGTTACATGTATGGGGGGCCCCACCCCCAATTCTTTTTTTTACTATTTAGTGTCATATTTTTGTAGCGGTTCATACAACACATATTCCCATCAAATTTCATCACTGTAGTACTTATAGTTTCCGAGTAAATCGGCTGTGACAGACGGACAGACGGACAGACGGACAGACGGACATGACGAAACTATAAGGGTTCCGTTTTTGCCATTTTGGCTACGGAACCCTAATAAAAATAAGAGCAGTTACGGTCTTTGCATACTACTGCTTTGATGAATGATTGCAATATTATGTCCCTATAAGAAGTTTAATATTATGCTTTTAAAGTGAAACTTTTATTACATCGTCTCAAACTTTTTGGTCTGTGTAGCGCATGTCGCGTGACGGTCGGCTGCCGAGTAGGTATAAAGCAGTGTTCGGAACCGTTCGAACAGTTTCACTTTTACCGTGGTTTCATAAAACCACACAACATTTTTCTTCTTTTCTTATGTTCTGAAAGAAATGACTTCGGTGAATTTTATCACTTAGTACTTCATAAATTATCATCGTTGGTATTGTTATTGTCTCTTTGATTTAATTTTAACGTAGAAAATACAAAATTTGCCTCGTGGATATTAGTAACAAGTTATTAAATGATTTCCTTCCGTGTATAGCGGCTTACCTAAGCCAAACATAAGCTTTATTATAAACTCAGTTATTCCAACAACAAAATTGCTCATATATTTACCATTATACAAGACGTAGGTACCGGGTAATACGTAACACGACCTTTCATATCATTATATTCAATACTAGCAATGCCCTGCGGTTTCACCCGCATAGATAGCGATATCGTTACAGTGAAAAGTCTACTATAGGTCGGACTATAGGTTTAATTTTTAATCACATGAAAATCACCCCGTCCCGCACTACGGCCTTTTTCTTTTTTTTTTTGTTTTAGTGGGGAAATCTTTCATAGATACCCACGGCCTCCGGGGGAGGGGCCGTGGGTTATGTCGGATTCCTACCGACCAAAACCCCACTGTGTTCCGTCAAGACGCATATTGGTAGAATTCCTCCGTGACCCCCGCACTACGGCCTGCTCGAACAGTATACGTACTATTTTCTGTAGATTGACACTTTCAAATTAGTTATATCTTTTGAATGGAATATCCAATTCTTTTCATTTAAAAAGTATTTTGCTGGTATTGAAACAGTCTGTAATAAAACATCATTTAATGGGATAAGGATTAATATATGTGTATGGATAACATGGTTTGATTACTGTCGGCACTTCTATTTACTTTGAAAACGTAAAAAAGTTGTTGTAGTAACATAACTACTGAAGATGGACATATGGTATCGCGGACTTTCTTGTAGATATTGATCCATTCTATAATACCGTAGAACATTTTTTTGTTCTATCTTCAATAGATTCCGCAGCGCACGCGATGACAGAAGTTTTATTGAGGATTTTTTTACACCTTGGGTTACATTATTGCATTTTTGGTAAGGATCTCTAATTTTTTTGAAAATGCAATATAGCCTATGTTGCTCAGTAAAGATGCAGCTTTCTAATGGTGAAAGAATTTTTGAAATCGGTCCAGTAGTTTTTGCGTGAAAACCATACATACATACATACATACTTACATACATACTTACAAACTTTTCCTCTTTATAATATTAGTATAGATGCGCTCAGGTATTCAATTGGATTCGTCGAATTACAGCGGTTTCAGATATAAAATTTTATAGCGGACTCCAATTTTGTTGCGGAGTTGCCTAAATATGATATTTTATAAATGCGATCGGTTTATATCGTAATTTTCAAGCTTTTATTGTAGTTTGGCTTGGTTAACGGTGTATGAATGGAACTACTTTGTTACTTGTGTGGACTTATAGATTACATTGTTTCACATCCACTTAGTGGATGTGGTTGAAATTTGAATGTGTATTTATAAATTTTTAAGCTATTGCATAGCTTCTATCGCGGGCCTTGAGTGCGGGGACCGAATCCAGAAATTTAGTAACGAAATACCTCACGCTCCCCACTCCGACGGGCGCGGAGGTGTGGCTTGAAGGCATAGCATGCAATAGCTTTACCGCGGCAGTCCCCGAGTGCCACACGTCTTTTTTTTTAATATAGAGTTAGTACAATATTCGAGAAGAATGTGATTGTTGAATAATTTATTTGTTTCCACCAATTTACACAAAATATGCTCTTCCAAGATCATTGTAAAACTTACTGGTTTTATTGAAAGGTATAAAAATTAATTCGTCGTTTTCCAGGTGGTTAACAGTGGTGGTACAGCTATAATCAACTGCACGTGGGGCGGCTGGCCAACTCCCCGTCTGGAGTGGCTCCACAACGGTATACCCATCAGCACAGGCATCGCAGGCGGCCGGGTGCGCGTGCAGAACAGTGGGGAACAACTTGTGATCACCTCTGTACATAGATCGGATAAAGGCGTATACCAATGCATGGCGAGGAATGAAAGGGATTCGGCTCAAGCCAGTGCTGAAGTTAGGTTGGGAGGTAAGATATACAATGTTTTAATAAGACAAGAAACATGGTGAATATTAAAAAAAAGTCTTTATTTTAGAACCAAATAGGTATTTTACTTATTAAGAACACTTCATTGTACTTATTGTAGAATTTTTCGATTTGATCAGACTGTAAAAGAGTAGGTAGGTAGGCAAGTAATCTGAATTCGGAACATTCCGGGCTAAAATTACTTTCCTATCCCCAGAGTACCGCCCACGATGCTTGGGTTAATTACAAGTGTATTTATGCTATTTATTAACGGCGTGACTTACTGCTCTAATATTTCAATCCTGTTTCACATACATATTTTATTACATAGTGATTTTATTACATAGATTGTAGCATTAACACTAGAGCGCTCGCGCCTAAAATTTTCCTTGAGTGCACGCGTGGGTCACATATGTCACCCAATACGACGCACGTTTTTTTTCATAAAAATCGTAGTTAAAAAAGTAAACGAAGTACTTATTTATGAATCAACTTTATTTTTAAGTGATGAAACAAAAAACATATCAATATTTTCTCAATTTACTTAAATTATGAGCTAAACATAAACCTCTGTGAAAAGTAACTAATTTATTACTTATTGTGATCAATCAGTTTTTTTTACTTTGGAAACTACAAATTTGGTAAAAATAATCATCTAATTATAAAGTTTAAGAATAAGTTGTTCTTATCCAATAAAATTTTATTTTCAACTAGGTTTCCGCCCGCGGCTTCGCTCACGCAGTCAAAGAAAACCCGCCTAGTTCCCGCTCCCGTGGGATTTCCGGGATTGCGTCATTTTCCCGGGATAAAAAGTAGCCTATGTCTTTCCTCGGGTATCAAAATATCTCCATACCAAATTTCATAAAAATTGGTTCAGTAGTTTAGGCGTGATTGAGTAACAGACAGACAGACAGAGTTACTTTCGCATTTATAATATTAGAATGGATAAAAAATAAGTAGGTCCTAGCACTCGAATATGAGTATTTTATTTCGATTTTAGTTACCCATATATTAATAATTTCTTAAAAGTATAAATTGATCATAAGAGCATTAAAAAATAAAAGCGGTATACTTGATTTTCACTCGTAATTGTATGATTTCAAAAACTTCCTAGAATGCTCGCGCGGGGGACATGCGTCACCCATGTACTTTTATATTTTCGCAGAGTACACTTCGTTGCACCAAGGAAGCTGACACGCTGCTAAAATTTCCGGTGATTGGTAGTCGGGGAATACCTGAGACAACAACACTCAAGCACGATTATTTAAAAAAATATTTAGCTATATATAGCACTGGGTGACCTATGTCCCCCGCGCGTGCGCTCTAGTGTTAATGTGGTTTCTAATTAGGTTAGTGGTTCCTATTCCGATTATTATATAACGAGTAAATCTGTTGCGAACCAGGATTGAATACATTATCAGTCTCTTGTATTAAGTCGAGGATTTGCAGTAAAATCAACATTCTAGACAACGGACAAAGTTCAACTAGATTTACAGTACTGAAAGCCAATTATCGTTAACTGTCAGTTTTATTCACCGCTTGAAATATCTATCGATGAATAATTGACCTTTGATTAAATAGGTCTTGAATGGATTGATGACGTCCTATATTATAGAACAAACCTTTAAGACATCAGACTAAAACTTCTTAATAAGTACATACATACATATTCAGGACAATTTTCACACACGGCACGATCTGATCCCATACTAAGCTTTCGCTTGTGTTATGGAAACCAGATGGCTGATAAACATACATACATATTTTTTTAAATAAATACTTATATAGATAATTAACGCCCAGACACAGAGCAAACATCTATGTTCATCACACAAATATTTGCCCCGGGTGGGAATCGAACCCACGACCTCTGTCTTGGAAGGCAGGGCCACTACCAACCAAGCCAACCGGCCAGTCAGTAATCTATGAACGGTATGTATAAAATATTTCAAAATGCACGGTATGTATAAAGTAATAAAAAATATCGTTATACGGAAATCGAACCTACGCAATGATATGCTAGCCTAATTCTCATATGAATATTATTATTTTGCAGATACCGCCCCAGAGTTGCAGTACACGTTCATAGAGCAGGTCCTCCGACCAGGTCAAGTGGTGACGCTCAAATGTTCAGCGGCCGGGTCACCTCCACCACACTTCACTTGGTTGCTGGACGGTCAACCGCTGAATACTATGGCTAGGGGACACCGGTTTGTTTTATAGAAATGTTTTAACAAAGATAGAGAACCAAAAGTATAGAAATTCATTACATAAACAGTTTTGAAATTAATTTAATTTAATTTATAATAATACTAGCGACCCGCCCCGGCTTCGCACGGGTGCAATGCTGATACTAAATACACTACAGAAAAATTGTGAACGTTGTATAGGTATAAAAATATAGCGGCCCGCTCCGGCCTCCGGCATCGCACGGGTATAAAATACAAAGCCGGGCGGCCGCAAACGCTACGTCCTGCAATTTTTAAATCTGTAATATCTTCGAAAATATTCACTTAAATCATACGGTGTAAAGGGCCATATAGATCTATATTAAATGAACAATGTATCCATGGTATTTAATTGGTTAAGGATTAATGCTGTATTGGTTAAAATCGCTTCGAAAATTAGCCATTATTTGTCGTAAAAAGTAAATGACAAAAAAAAGTTATTGTGGGTTATCCATAAGAGATAGACATATACCATCGCGGACTTTTCTGTAGACCTTTTCAATGTGTATAATACTTAGTACATTATTTTGATATAACTCGTAGGATTCAGCCTGCGTTTGCAATGTAAGCGGAATAAATGTAATTTTTTACGACATCACATTAGAAACCTCAAAAATAACAGTACTTCTCCACTACTTAATGGATCTTATTATACATATAAACCTTCCTCTTGAATCACTCTATCTATTAAAAAAAACCGCATCAAAATCCGTTGCGTAGTTTCAAAGATTTAAGCGTACAAAGGGACATAGGGACATAAGGACATAGGGACAGGGAAAGCGACTTTGTTTTATACTATGTAGTGATGATTATGATGATTATAGTCGGCTTTTCAGTACCATTTACCACGAACCCTTTTTTTAAGTAGATATACTAAGAAAAAAACGTACAAACTTTAAATTGATTCCAATTCTCAATACAAAATTGTTTACATCTTCCATTTTAAAAGAAAATCAACACAAATGAAAAAAGCTTACCTTTGAAAACAATGAAGCAATTATTCCCTGTAGCGTTCAAAGGAAGTTATTGTTCGATTTAAAGAAGCTTTTTCATCTTTATTTATTCTCATTTCAGATACAGTGTGGAACAATTTGCTACGAAGAACAATGATGTAGTGAGCTATCTCAATATCTCAGCGGTGAGGTCAGAGGATGGCGGCCTGTATACTTGCAGAGCAGCCAACTCATTAGGAGAAGTGTCGCATACATCTCGTCTTAATATTTACGGTAATTATACAATTATTATTAAAACAAGAAAAGAAAATAACTACTGCATAATTGAAACATTCTAATAATTTGTTTACTAATTTTCAGGACCTCCTTACGTGAGATCTATCGGACCAATCAGAGCAGTTGCTGGTCGAGAATTGATTTTATACTGCCCTTACTCCGGCTATCCTATCAGGCAAGTAATAAGATGTAGAATATTTACCAACTTTTAAAATGCATGTTAACCATCTGTAATTATCATCAAAACATAATATAATGTATGAAACTCAATGAAATATTATAGATTCATTGAAATTGTTCCTTAGAGCCAAATATAAATCTCTCATTGTGAAATGAATTTCCATCGATATTATGCACTACCTACCGTTACTACCGAGAAAATATAATTATAATCATTGGTCAATTCAAATATATTAAAACTGTAATACCACAAAAGAACAAAGAAGAAACTTGTATTCATATATTTTCTCTTTCCTACTTACACAGTTCAGTCAAGTGGGAGCGAGACGGCAAGCAAGTAGAGTGGGACGGCGGCGGCGGCGCGGGGGGCGCGTTGCGCGTGGCGCGGGTGGAGGCGGCGCACGGCGGCGCGTACACGTGCACCGCGGCCGGCCCGCACGGAGAAATCGCGCGCCGCGAGCTGCAGCTCGTTGTTAGCAGTCAGTTTGTTTGCTTTTGTAGGGGTAAAGGGTTTGGTAGATTATAACGGTAAAGATTGTGTAATGATACTAACAAAAAAAGCAAAATAAGTAAAACCTTTTAATTGAAATTTTGATAATTAAAAATTTATTATGGTAATAGTGCTCCCATAAAAAAAAGATTGGTCAATATTGAACGATTAAAAAGGCCTAATTATTAATTTACAGAAAATATTAAGTAGCTTGCTCTACATCACACCAAAGCAAAAAATGTATCTCCTTTACAGATCCACCAGAAATAGAGCCGTTCTCGTTCTCAGCAAACTTGCAGGAAGGGAAGCGAGCTCAAGTTAGCTGCAGCGTCATCTCCGGAGACATGCCCGTGCACTTCATGTGGCTCAAAGACAATGGACCAATACCATCTTCACTACAGGTAAATATGATTTCTAGAATATTCGTAGAATAACTTAAACATTTAAAAAATGATTCCGAAAAAAATATATTCTCCATCACTGAGCTCTAAAGGTTGAAACAGTAGTTATCACAAGACCTAATGATGTAAATCGGTAAATATAACGTACGATATATTCATAACCGAGCAAAGTATTTTGCACTCATATGTAACAAAATATAAATTTATTACGTACCTAGTATGTCCAATTTCATAAAAGTGAATGATCCTGCCGGCGACACATTTGGACAAACGTTGAGCGTGTTTACTGATATAGGTGGAAGAGCGAGGCGCGGATTTTTTCAGCAATCTTGTATTCAAAGAAGTGTCCGCTCGGCACAGCGGCGCGTACACTTGTGTCGCGTCCAACAGCGCGGCCAAAGTTAACTATACCGCAGAGCTGGTCGTCAAAGGTACTCGCACTGCACCGGCACTGCACCTAGACCCATCCCGCACGCCAACACCGTCACGCTTATGCACTGATGATATAGAGATGTCGACAGTCCGGGCTGGTCCGTCAGAATAATTGATGCTGCCATTTTGAATTGCTGATTTTCGGGTTAGTTGTTTTGAACTTTGGAAATTTACTTAGCTTTTTCTGGACATTTGCTTGTGTCAGGAATTTGAAGAGCATGATAGAAGAGATAGTGATGACAAATGGCAGTAATTTTATTTTTTCTGGTGGACAGAACTGTAAATTTGTCTGAAACATTGGGTCGTTACATGCCAATTTACAGCCCGAAATACTCTTACGGGTACTCTTATAGATCACAACAAATGCAATAAAAATGATCACTTTATTTAGACTAAGTTGTTTTGTTTTTGTTTTGCACATCTTTGGATTACAGATTGCTAGAAGGAAATGGTAAATAACTTCGTTTTTAAATAGTAATTTTGATAAAAAATAAGTTTTAATTTTTACGGAAGATTAAGGAAGGGCCTGTAAAATCTTTTAAGTTTTCAAATTTAATAAAATCATTATTGATCTTAATAATGGAGTTCGTACCTTAGCAAATTTTTGTCTACAAAAAAGAGGGATACACCCATTTTCATATACTTACCATATTATGTTCAATCATTTTTATGAATTATAAATAATCATAGTAGTTCATAATTTACATACATAACCGAAACATTTTCTTCGTAATCTTTTATGTAGGGAAAAGCTGCTAGGAAAGGTAAGAATATAGTAGAATTTTATGGCATATACTTTGTCAACAACTATTGGATTCACAACCAACTTTATAATCAGTTTGTATCTATTATTTCATCAAAATGTTTTAGACCTTTTTACCTAACAGCAAAATATATTCCATCAATATTTGAAAGTCTTGCCTTTAACACCTTCAATTTCTCGCATGCTGCAGTATCACCAAAGTGGGTGACGGAACCAAAGGACGAAGCAGTGCTGGCCGGCGAGCCCGTGGCCATGCACTGTGAGACCACTGGCTCGCCTAACCCACAGGTTACTTGGTTGAAGCAAAGAGGTAAGAAACTATGCATATAAATAAATCTTATTTGGAACTGGTTTTCTAACTCTGATGAATCGAAACTTGATCTTTTTGCCACATACACTGCGCTGGAGCATCGTTTTTAGTTTACAGATGGAGACTAATAAAAATAAGTAACGCTGTAAAATAATTATGTTATATCTATGCATATTAACATACTTCATGGTATCGTCGTACTTTATAATATTTTATCGTTATTTGAATTTCGACGAATTCAAGATTTTTTTCATATTTTTATGTTAAAATGCAATTAAAATGTTTTCAGCTGGATCATCATCCGACTACATCCCATTAGTGAACCTGGGAGGTCGCTTCCAGTTCCTCACGAACGGCACTCTGTGGATAGAGTCCGCTCTGCCCTACGATGAGGGCTACTACATGTGCAGGGCTGAAAATGGGGTTGGAACTCCGCTGTCTAAAAATATCTTCCTTTCTGTTAATGGTGAGTTTCTGATGTCTAAACTTTATAGATTTTCAAATTTGTTTACTTGTTAAATAGATCAAAAAATAGATAGAGCAAATTATAAGCTTTATAATATGCAAAAAATATTTGTCTTATTGTTAAGCATATGTACATCATAAATTATGAAACTAAACATTCATAGGGCGCATTTTTTTTGGCTCTATAACTAAAATCAGATGTACATACGTTTGTGTGTACAATACTTTAATTATACATACAGATGTATAATTAAAGTATCGCACACACAAACGTCGTTGCGTGCTATGTACGCAGAGCCTGCGCGGTTTGAGGTGACATCGCACAACGTATCGGCGCGTCGCGACGCAGCGGCGACGCTCGCGTGCGAGGCGCGCGGGGACGCGCCGCTGCGACTCACTTGGTCGAGAGCGGTGCGGCCGCTTGATTTGTCTACTTATAGGTTAGTAAGTGTTTTGTTGTGAAAATGAGCAATTGAAACAATTGAACTTTATCTAAACATATCCATAAAAATGATAAAAAAAATTTCAAGTATATGTTTTCTTCTTAATATTCAAAAATAAAATCACTATGTTACAGAATAAGTATATCAGAAGCGAAGACGGACAGCGGTCTGCGCTCACAGCTGTACATCAGCCGCACGGAGCGGACTGACTCGGGCGTGTACAAGTGTCAGGCCGTCAACGCGTTCGGACACAGCGACCATTATATCTACTTATCCGTCCAAGGTATATATGTATTTACAAATACATATACATGTAATATTGCTCGTTTAACTTGATACTTTAAATTATGTTGTTAAGTTATTTCTCAATGAATGTGATGACTTAGAATAGAAGAAATATCAATGACTTTATTTAATTGTTTGTCGAAGTCAAGACGTCACCCATCATGCTGCATGTTAACGCACCTACGTACGTAATTGCAAGTGTTCAGGTTTGCATCATCGTGCGGATTTTTAACGCACTCACGCACGTAGTTGCGTTTGTTGAATTCACGCGGCTCTCATTCATTTCATTTGACCTCTAATTATGATAATATGTCGCCTGTACAGAGAAGCCAGAGCGTCCTCAATCGCTTTCCGTCACGGAGATCCAGTCCCGCGCGGTGCGGCTGTCCTGGAGCCAGGGCTTCGACGGCAACTCGCCGCTGGCCGCGTACGCCGTGCAGCGCGCCGCACTGTCGGCCGCGGGCGCGCTGCGGGCGGACCACTGGGACGCGGCCGACACGCTCAACGTGTCCGTGCACGGCCCGGACCATCCGCACCTCGTGTAAGTGTTGTGTTGTTTTAATACTCGCCTGTAGGGCCAGTTCCACCCGTATATCGTGTATATACCGATTGTCGGCGGGCCACTGTGGCGTGGGGTACATGTTCGTGACGTCACTGGTTTATCCACATCTCTTGTATGTTGTTGTTTTAGTTTAATTTGGTACTGGATGGACTTGATCAACTTTATGATTATAAGAAATTTAAATTAAAGTAGCTTATTCGGAGTTCTGAAATAAAATAAACTTAACAGATATTTTGTTTTTCAGGCTAACTAAAAAGGGAGACATCCACTACGAAGCTCTACTCAGCGGGTTAAGGCCTCATACGGCATACATGATACGGATCGCTGCCATTAACCAGATTGACCGAAGCGCTTACACTGAACCCGTTGTGGTAAAGACACAAGAAGAAGGTAAGTTATCTTACCTTACCTACCTAATCAATAGTCGGCTGTATATTATATAGTTATAATGTTATCAATGATCTGCTGAGAAAATATAGGATAACAAACAGTAGGTATATTAAATATTTGTTGCTACTGCCAGTCTGTACTTGTTTTAACTAACATTAAATTTCTAGCATTACTTAATTCTAGATAAAACAATGTCATATAAGTGCGTAGTGTTATATATCGAAACGTCTTATCTCTCACTTATATACTGTATATTACATATTATACGTTATGTAGCACCGTCGGAAGCGCCGAGCGCGGTGCAGGTGAGCGCGGCGGGTCCGGGCGAGCTGCACGTGTCGTGGCGCGCGCCGCCGCGGGACGCGTGGCACGGCGACCTGCTCGGGTACTCGGTCGCGTGCACAGAGCTCGCGGTGGACGGGATGCACGGGAACGCTACGAGGTGAGTGACACATTACTGACAAATAGGAACAAACTGTGTTCAAACCACTTCATAGTATCACTACATAGTATAAAACAGTCGCTGATGCTGTCCGTCCTTAAATCTTTAAAACTACGCAAGTAATGTGCAGAAAGCTAGTCATTTATAATCACTAACTATTACTATTATATTGATAATCGTTTATTTATTACATTATGCTTCGTTTCTATACTTTCCACACTGTCCGTTCGATACTTTTCATATTATCATAAATTAATTCAAATGTTATCAAATTTTTACAGAACGCTAACAGTAAACGGGTGGTCGGCGACGGAGCTAAGTCTGTCGTCGCTAAAGAAGTTCACGCGGTACGAGGTGCGCGTGCGCGCGTTCAATGGCGTCGCTGCCGGACCCGCATCTGCACCCGTTACTGCTACCACACTTGAAGGAGGTATTTAAATACCAATCTGTTAGACACATTAAATAGAAACAAATTCTTATTGTGTGATGCACCAGTTATTTTTATTTGTCACAGCATTAACAGTAAAAAATATCTGTAAAATTTCTACAAACATGCATTTTCTACATCAACAACAGCCCAACTGCAACGCCTATATTACGAAACAATATGCCATCGTAATAATGTATACTGTCGTATAGTACCCGAGGCAGCTCCATCCCGCGTGACATGCTCTGCGCTGTCGTCCTCAAGCGCGAAGGTGTCGTGGGGCGCGCCTCCACCCGCACTGCGCGGCGGCATCATACAGGGGTACAAGGTCATCTACGCGCCGCTCACTAGTAACCATGGTGAGTGAATACAACACACACTACTGAATAAATCTACTTAGAATACTTCTGGTCACATACACTACACACGACTAGGACTATACACTAAAGCCAAAACTAACAACGGTGAGTCGGTGAATGCTGATGTAGACAGCATAATACACTTATTACGTTCACAGCACATGGACAAAATGATTACACAACAAACACATCAAAACTGTTGCATATTTGAAAATAATGGATCGATTAGAATTAATTCTTAATTAATCTAATTCTCAACTAAACTCCTGATTTAGAAATTATTGCTATATTTGTGATACATTTATCATTTATTAATTTCTCATTTAATATTGATCATAATTCCAGCGGATGTGGCGGAAATCAAGCGGGTAACAACAACAGACACGTACCTGCACACGCTGCACAAGTACACCAACTACTCGGTGCAAGTGCTCGCCTTCACCAGTGCGGGAGATGGGAAGAGAAGCCCGCCTGTGTACTGCATGACTGAGGAAGATGGTGAGTTTGCAGTAGTTTGGTAAGGAGGAAATATAGCAATCATACCACTTTAAAATTTTTCAAAATAAAGTATTTTATTATATATAAGATAAATTAATAAATATTCAGTAAATGACTTAAAGTAGCTAGCTACTGGCAAAAGTATTAAATCCAGTAGTGAGTATATGGTGAATGTGATTTATAAACATATTTTCTAATATCTATTCATACCTCTGTAAATATTGTTTAATCGTTACAGTTCCATCGGCTCCAGAAAAGATCAAAGCTCTCGCGTACTCCAGTGACTCGGTCCTGGTGAGCTGGTTACCACCTCTCCATCCAAACGGCATTATTTCACACTACACTGTCTACTATCGAGAAGCTGGCAGGTAATTACAATAATTCTTGGTTATGGAAATATATTATGACATCTTTTTCGATACGTTTCACGCACAAGTTAATGAAAATTTATTTGACACATTTGGAAAGCTAATCGGAAGTGTTTTAAATTTTTCAAGAAAATTACGCTGGGTATCAACTTATCTGGCACATACAGTGCTAGGCTTTATAAAATTTTCCAATTGTAATATCAAATTTAAAATCATCTTGAAGGTATCGTTGCTCACTTGACTTTAGCTATTTTTCTTATATAAGGTTTTTCACCATATAATTATGACAGGTACGTTTTTATTAACACGTTTTGTGCATATTATCCAGGTTGGGAAAGCACTCGAGTTTCACAGTGGCTGCGGAGAAGAGCCCTGAGCTGGAGCTGCTGTTCCAGGTGCGCAACCTGATGGAGAACCAGCTGTACGAGTTCTGGGTGTCCGCCACCACCGGCTCGGGGGAGGGGGAGTCCACGCTCGTCGTGGGACAGGGACCCAGTGCTAGGAGTAAGATTGCATAATATCCTGTCTGATCGAATAGTTTAGGCATTAAATATTATGTTATTATTTGATATACACAGTAATTTCCTTCAAAAAGAGCGGCCTTCCTTGTGGAAAAAAGCTGATGGCAATTCAACATTTTTACTTGTTTTGCACTGCATGGAAAATACATATTTTGAAAAAATTTTAATGTATATTCTTTCCTAGAAACAGAAAAAATATTTCATGGACCGATCGTAATCAAGATTGAGGCATGTTTATTTACATGGTTAATAGGTTTTTTTTTATTCTTAACAATGCAGTACCAGCGCGTATAGCATCGTTCGGCGGGGTGCGCGCGGTGCGCGTGGGCGAGGGCGCGCTGCTGGCGTGCTCGTGCGTGGGCGCGCCCGCACCGCGCTCGCGCTGGGCGCACCGCCTCGACCCCGTCACGCACCACCACTTCTACCAGGTCACGCGCAAGGGACACCTACATATACGCGGTAAGTTGTCGGGTTAGTTCTATGACTGAAGTGAGGTCTTTGTTTTGAGTGATGTTTTTTTTTAACTTAGATCAGTATATCTACTTTTAACTAGCTGCGCTTCGCGGTTTCACCCGCGTTACTCTGCTCCTGTTGTTCTTAGCGTGATGATATACAGGGTGTAATCGTTAAGTGTGCACAGGCGATTTTTCCGTAAGTATTACAGATAACATAAAACTTTAAACTGATATCGAAAGTACTTAACCTAATGAGTAAAATGGCGGTAATAAATTTTTAAAAATAAATCGAGAAATAACAAAAAAAAACCGGCCAAGTTCGAGTTGGATTCGCGCACCGAGGGTTCCGTACAAATAAGTTTAAAATTATTAAAAAAAATATATTATGTGATGTAACTAAAAATTTATGGTTTTCGTAATGTTTCCTTTATCTATGCTATAAGACGTTGCTTCGTACCAAATTTCAAGATTCTGAGTTCACGGGAAGCACCCTGTAGGTTTTGATTCCCTTGCAAGTTTCGAAAATTTGCGGCATAAACGGCTGTATCTTTTGATTGCGTTGGCTTAGAAGTTTGATTTTTTCACAGCTTCAAGGGACAGTAGACTTGAGTAATTCATATAAATTTCAGCTTCATACCTCCACGCGTTCCTGAGAAAAAGGGTCTTGACAGACGGACAACAAATTAGTGATCCTATAAGGGTTCCGTTTATTCCTTTTGAGGTACGGAACCCTAAAAATTATCTTTAAACCTCCCATACATTAAAATGCTCGGAAAATCCCTGGGAAAATCCCGGAAAATGCCTGAGAAATGTCTGAAAAATATCCGGAAAATGCGTGGAAATTACCGGAAAAACTGTAGAAAATGCCTGGAAAATCCCTGGAAAATGCCTGGAAAATATCCGGAAAATGCGTGAAATGTCCGGAAAATGCCTGGAAAATGCCTGAGAAATGTCCGGAAAATGTCTGGGAAATGCGTGGAAAATCTCCGGAAAATGCCAGGGAAATGTCCGGAAAATGTCTGGGAAACATCCGGAAAATGCGTGGAAATTTCCGGAAAAACTGTGGAAAATGCCTGGAAAATATCCGGAAAATGCGTGAAAGTGTCCGGAAAATATCCGGTAAATGCGTGGAAATTTCCGAAAAACTGGAAAATGCCTGGAAAATATCCGGAAAATGCGTGAAAATGTCCGGAAAACATCCGATAAATGCGTGAAAATGTCCGGAAAATGCGTGAAAATGTCCTGAATATATCCGGAAAATGCCTGGAAAATTCCGGAAAAACCGTGGAAAATCCCTGGAAAATATCCGGAAAATGCGTGAAAATGTCCGGAAAATATCCGGTAAATGCGTGAAAATGTCCGGAAAATGCGTGAAAATGTCCGGAAAATATCCGGTAAATGCCTGGAAAATCCCCGGAAAATGCCTGGGAAATGCGTGGAAAATCCCCGGAAAATGCCAGGGAAATGTCCGGAAAATCCCCGGGAAATGCTTGGAAAATGCCCGGAAAATGCCTGGGAAATTCCCGGAAAATGCCTGGGAAAATCCCGGAAAATAACCGGAAAATGCCAGGGAAATGTCTGGAAAATGTCTGGAAAATATCCGGAAAATGCGTGGAAATGTCCGGAAAAAGCGTGGAAAATGCCTGGAAAATCCCTGGAATATGCCTGGGTAATGCCTGGAAAATATCTGGAAAATATCCGGAAAATGCGTGAAAATGTCCGAAAAAAGCGTGGAAAATGCCCGGAAAATGCTCGGAAAATCCCCGGAAAATATCCGGAAAATGCGTGAAAATGTCCGGAAAAAGCGTGGAAATTTGCGAAGTAATTAAAGCAGAAATCCAAAAAAGAAAAAGAAAGCTAAAATCTTTCATAGGTATTAAATGTATATGGGATATTCATATTTCATACTTAATGTATGGGAGGGTTTAAAGATAATTTTTTTGATATTTCTCGATTCATTTTTAAAAATTTATTACGGCCATTTTACTCATTAGGTTAAGTACTTTCGATATCAGTTTAAAGTTTTTTGTTATCTGTAATACTTACGGAAAAATCGCCTGTGCACACTTAACGATTACACCCTGTATAGCCTATAGCCTTCCTCGATATGCTATAGCTAACACCGAAAGAAAAATTTCAAGTCAGATCAGTAATTTTTGAGATTAGCGCATTCAAACAAACAAACTCTTCAGCTTTATAATATAAGTATAGATTTGAAAACCTAACAGGACAATTTTCTCTCTCTGCTCTATTTCTGTATCCGTACCATGTGACTTGCAGAAGTAAACGAGCAGTCATCGGGCAACTTCACGTGCACAGCGCACAACAGCATCGGCGAGGACTCGATAGTGTACGTGGTGTGGGCGCTGGGCCCGCCCGGCGCGCCCGCGCTGTCGCTGCAGTACACCACCGCGTCCAGCGTGCGCCTGCTGTGGCGCCTGCCACCCGCCGACTCGCCCGTGCTCGGTGAGAAAAGAAGAAAGACAAACAAAAAAGAGCGTGTGCGTGCACACGTGTTAGAAGTGAAACTTCTTTGGCAAGTTCAAAGATACCATAATAGTCCGCTCACGCCATGAGGTGACGGTATTGCCATGAAATATTACTCTTAACGCGTCTAAAGAAGTTTCACTTCAAAAAATAAACAAACACACTTTCACATCTATACATATAATAAATCTGTAGAAGGGTCAATTCTGTACATTGAAAATATTGAAAAAATAAATAGTAGGGGGTGTTACTGGATCGATACCAAACCCAAATATGTGATTAAAAAAATTTTTGTCTGTCTGTCTGTCTGTCTATCTGTCTGTATGTGAAGACATCACGTGAAAACTAACGGTTCGATTTCGATGAAACTTGGTATAATTATACCTTATTATCCTGGGCGTAAAATAGGATACTTTTTATCCTGTAAAAATACGTAGAAAAAAAATTAATCTTAATTTTTCAGTTTTATCTTTAGATTCTATTAGTCCATGGTTTTATCCATAGACGTTGTTCTGTAGAACCGCGAACACACGTTGCGTATTATTATAGGCCTAGCCGTATTTGGGTCCAATAGATATTTATAAGATGCCATTGTCAGAGTTATTGGAGAAATAAACCATCCACGCAAAGACCGACATCCGCGCGGACGGAGTCGCGGGCGGAAGCTAGTTTATAATATTAGTAAGTGTGTACCATTTTAAACCGACAAAAGCAGATCCAATAGTATTTTCTTTACAAATTTTTAACATTTATTTTTTGTAAATCATTTCAGGTTACGTCCTTCATTACAAACAAGCATCAGAACAAGAATGGCACAGCGTGGAACTATCGCCCGAGCTGACGTCATACACGATGGACATGTTGAAATGCGGCACCTCGTACAACGCAAAGATTCAAGCGCAAAACAAAATCTCGTTAGGTCCCCCGAGTGAGGTTCTCACTGCTACAACTAGAGGAGGACGTACGTTTTTTTTCTTACGTTTTAATTAATTTTTACAAACATTTTCATATTTATTTCAGTCAGATATGTGTTCGGCCGTGGCCGTAAATGAACTAGTATCTATGACCGAGACTACAACGATGGCTGTGCCTAATGCCTATGACTACGACCACGAATCTCGACAACCGACCACTATAGCGATGATCAAGATATTTATTGTATGCGCCAGGTCCCAAGCCACCGAAGCCGGAGGAGCACGTGCACATGAACGCGACAGCGATCAAAGTGAACCTGTACGCGTGGCGCGACGCCGGCTGCCCCATTCTTGGCTTCCGCCTCGCTTACCGCCGTGCGGGGGATGAGCATTGGATCAAGGTCTCTAATCTCTATCAACGTAGCTATTTTAGCATACAATTTTTTTTATTCCTGCTTTTTCGACGACTAATATAAGCGCATCTAGCTTGACTGATATTGCATGTAGTGTGATGTTACATAATATAAACTAGCTTGTTAGTGAAAGCAGCAGCAGCAGCTTTCCTGTTGATTTGTAAATAAATTGATTTTGGCCTCATTTGGCAACTCAATGGATATCCCGCTGTACCTAATAAAAAAAATATGTGGATACTGAAAAATTAAATAACCTAAATTGAACAAATTAATATTGTAGGTGGGCGAGACGCTGACGGGCGCGAACCACGTGCTGGGCGAGCTAGCGCCGGGAACGTGGTACGAGCTCATGGTGGAGGCGTGGAGCGACGCCGGCGCCGAGCGCGTCACCCTCCTCGCAGATACGCACACGCTTGCTGGCGGTATGTGATATTAATATCATCAAGTAATAACCAAAAATAGATGAATAAGATGTATTCCTTAAGTTGGTGTCAAAATATTAACTTTTAATGTGCTTGTAAGAATATCGATACATTAGAAGAATTAATTTAACACGGTATAAAAAAAACATTTACATTCAAAATACCTATAAGGATTTTGGTACAATTTTTACTACGTAAGTTCGTTTATATTCTTGAAATTCTGGAACAAACACAATTTATTATCCACTTTTATTAACTTTCAAATTATATTTCATTAGTATACCTACGACTGATTTCGTATCATACTCAGTAACATCATTAATGTTGTAAACGTAGTAATTAAGATACCTCTAGCCACAGAAAAATAACTAGTAGCTAGCTACTCTAGCATAAAATTATTATGTAATTACATAAACAACTATCGTATTTGTGTGTACAGGTCGCATTCCGTCGCTGCGTCGCGCGGAGCCGGGCAGCGCGGCGGGCAGCGCGCGCACGGGCGGCGTGCGCGCCGTGCTCGTGTCGTGCGCCGCCGCCGCCGCGCTGCTCGCCGCCGCGCTCGCTGCGCTGCTCTGCTTGCTGCATGCTAAGCGCAAGTGAGTGCACACACACACACACATACACCTATACTGCCAGGCGTTATACAAAGACAAACCTCTGAAATACACCGCACACGTACACACTTCGTAGATCTTTAATGAATCCCTGAGCTAAAATTCTAAATCTACTTCTAAACCAGTAGACCTACTAGTACCTACAGACCTGTACCTACTGAATATAAAAATAGCGTATCCATGAAATATTTCAACTTGCATAATATTTTAAAATTATTCTAACTAAGTACTTTTATATAAAAGTTACGCACGATTCTCATTCACAGATTTTTCTGTTTCTCAAATGACCATTACCTAAGGGACAACAGGAAGCTCAGCGAAAGCAATGAGGCTGAAAGAGAAAAGCTTAGAGAGGGACAGAAACTATATTCATCGTCGTCTATCAATGGCAACGAGAAGTCCAATGATGACTCATCAGGTAATAAAAAATCTTTTCTTATCTTTTAATGATTCACCACAGATAATATAATACTATTATACTAGGAATCCTGTAATTTTACCTGAATAAAACTGCATTCTGTTTTTATTTCACACAACGAATTTTCCATCATGTTTAACTTTCGCAGAATGATAACAAGAAACAATACTTTATTCACCTTTCATTCGGTATATTGATTTTGATTTCGTGCTGTAATGTTATAATACTATGAATGTGTATACTAGCGGAGCTGTATGAGATCAGTCCGTACGCAACGTTTGGCGGCGCGGCGGCACACTCGCTGCAGTTCCGCACGCTCGCGCGCCGCGACGATGACGCGCCCGCGCCGCACCGCCGCCGTCGTGCTTGTGATCACTATCGATACGGTGAGCTAGCAACGCACACGGAATACAATAATATATCCTGTAGGTACACTGAGTACAGATTGTTCATTGCATACTGTACACTTCACATAGCAAAGTAAAACACACAGAATATTGCACACACACACACACACACACACACTGTACACTGCTATAAAATACTTTACTTACCCACACTATTTTATGTGTGTGTTTGAGTACTGAACTTATCATGGCGCTTTTTACTCAGTACACAAAGATGATATGTATAATCTTCGTGTATAACAGACGAGTCGAGCCTGTCGAAGTGCAGTACAGTGGAGGCGCGGCACCGGCTGCGCGCGCCGGCCGCGCCCGCGCCCCTCGCGCCCGCACCGCCCGCGCCGCCCGCCTGGCGCGAGCGCTCCGACTCGGACGACTACAGTGACAGCGCCGCCAACACCACCACTAAGGGTAAGGCGGTAGGACAATTTATTAAGGCAGCGTTGTGGGGACTTACAAATGATGGACAAAGGTGTAGATGATAAAAGCCTATTAGAAATAAGAAAAATGACAATGTGTAAAGCTAATTAGATTTTCCTTGCAACATACAATTGTTTTATGAACTGAATTTATAATTATTAATCTGCGTTATGAATCTAGTATTATTCAGTTCAGAAAACTTCTATAATATTAAGTACCCGTTCTTAAGCATTCGTAAAAGTCAATCTTATTGTTACTTTTGAGAAACGTTACACCTTAAATTACAAAGTATACCAAGCCCAATAATGATGAACAGGTTCAGGCTCGGGCGGCGGCAGCGCGTACGGCAGCGGGCGGCGCACCGCCAGCAGGTAGACCAGGTACCTCCCCGACACCCGCACACCGCACCCGCACAACCACACCCCACACCCCGCACCTTACACCCCATACCCTGCAATTAAACCTAATATACACCGCATTCTCCCATCACTTCTATGCTCCACACAACAAGTCAACGTGGAGATCAATATGCCAAACTGCTAGATATCAATTACATCCATACACAAGAAGAAAACAGAAAATCTAACTTGAAATGTCTTATCACAGCACCAATTTTCGAACAACCCAGATTTTAATTTACAATAATAATTATTTACCATTTACATATTTTGAAGTTGTAGAGTCAGAAATTATTGTCCGTTCATATCACACTGCCATCTTATCATTTTTCAATACGACGCCTACAGGTCCTGTATCCTGTGCCTTTTCCATCTTAAATGACCAAAACAGCTTTAATGTAAGCCTCAAAACACAAAAAGACGTGTAATTCACGCACAGCTTTATAATTGCTCAATAATTTCTAACTACCCTCATTTGTAACAATTTGTCTATTTTATGTTTATCCATACAGCTTATATCCCTGAATGTATTTGTATAAGTGGTAAAGAATGGTTTTAACACTACATTAATGTGACTAGTGTTTCTTGTCCGTCAGCGGAGGCCCGGCCGGGAGCGAGCTCTCGGGGTGCTTCGCCCCAATACCCCCTGATATATCTTCATTGATAGATAAGTAAGTAAGATACGAGTTTTAAAAAGTGTTTATTGTGTAAATTATGTTGGGAAAAGAGAGCTGTCTTTTTTCCCTCTCGTTTCTTTTCAAAAACTTGAACAAATATTATAAAATTGAACTAATATCTATTAATTTCAGATACCAACAGCGAAAGGAACAAGAAAGGCGGGAATGTACGATACACGTGTAACATTCCACAGTCCAATATATAGTTTTTATACATGTTTAGGGAGCTCGTCAATCTTAGTTCTAATGTATAGGATGATAGGGACTAAAATGGCATGTTATTGCGATTTAGGGGTGGTGTACATGTAAAAATAGGCCTCATCTCTGCCACAAAAAATATGTTAAGAAAATATATTGAATACCAATAATGGTCATAGCTTGAATTCTTGATAGTCAATCTAAGTTTTCCGTCTGTTCTTGCTTGCCAATTTGATGGTTATTTTATAAGCATCTTCAAATAAAGCTTAGACTCTAACGGCATTGGATTCTGTTTATATTTCTGAGACTTGAACGCTTTGGAAAGTAATGGGAACAAAGAATCTAAGAATGGAAGAAACTACTATTTTTAATCTGATAACTTTATCGTATATAAATTATTATTGGAGAGATGATTTGTTTTCTCAGTTTTCATTCAACGCTAATAGAAGTTCATAAGGATCAGAAAAGTGTAACGGAACTCATCGTTATTATAGAAAATGATTTTCAGCATGATCCTCTTTTTGATGTATAGGTAGGTAGCTACCTACATATTATTATGTTTTATTTCAGTAGATATTAATTATACTATCAAAAATCACAAATAATTTCGACCTTTATTATGTGTATAGTGTGCTCTCTTTTATGTACTTATTTTGTATACCTATTAGTTTTTAACATTTAAATTCCAAGTTCGAGAAACGATAGAACAAAATACCCTTCCAAAACACATTTCTACACGTTTTATTTGCTTAAGAGCGCGACTGATTTTAGCATGAATAACTTATTGTTATTACCTATTATGAACAAAATATAATTATGTTCAAGTTTACTAAGAACTTTTATACTTCTCTCCTGCAGCGTATTTTCCTCCTCAACTTTTATAGAATGTAGGTACTTTTTCTAAGAAATTAAATGAAAAGAGATGAACGGAATTAATTACTTTAAAGTTTAACGTTTAAAATATAGAGCATGACTTTCGTAGTTCAAAACTTAAATAATATAACTGAAAACTTATATTTTGCTGATTATATAATGAAAAAAAAATATATCCCTTCGGGTGACTTTAAATATTTATAAACCAGTAAAAAATTAAGGCCATTGAAAACCGTTTTATATTGCTTAGGATAGTATATGGCAAGAAAATTATAATAATTTCCATTTTAAAACTGGTATAGGTACTTGTAAATTACACGAACATTACATAATGTGCCAAAAGTTACCATGAATCTCATCTGTACTAACTTTCAAAAATGCTTTGCAAATTGTAGAGAACATTCCGTAACTAAAGTTACATTTGTGTGAACATCTATAACTCGCTTTCGCAAGGATGTTAGAATATAGTATGACGAATGGGAAGTGAAAAATAAGTATGGGAAGTGTAAAATAGCATACTGCGTCTGTATGTCTTCACGCTACTAAATAAAGGTACTAAAATTCAAGATGTAGTTAACTAATACAGGAAATGTTTAATTTTAAAAGTGCGTTATTTTTAATTATTATAATATGAGATAGGCGAATTAACTTGCTTAAATCGTGATTAAAATTGAGACACCCCATTGGCATAGTAGGATAAGTTGTTAACATTATTGTGATTTATTTTAATGCTGTTAAATGTGACGGTAGATTTATAACTTGTAAATAGTAGGAAATGATAGGTGTTTGCTGTGTGACTACAATTCTATGTCATTTGATGACCTTAAAGCAAGGATCAATGGGAAACCCATAATTTTAATTAAATTATTAAATTTATAAATAAACGACATAGAAAACATCTAACTAATCTAAAAATATTCGTATTAAAATTTATGATAACTGCCTAGTTGCTTTTGAATGTTCAAGCAATAAATAGCAAAAAATTCAGAAGGCATTGATTTCTATTTCAGACATGAAACGAAATTTATTTGCTCAACGTAATAATTAAAATAAAGCATTTAAAATTTTTCTTACTTAAAATTTTATATACCATACAAAATACAAAAATTTATGAAAATGAAATATGTTTATTTCGTTAAAATGCAGCATTTGAGTATGAAACGCGAGCCTAGAGTAAACTTGACCCAGATGAACCGTGACCCTTGTGGCCCTCGTCCGGACGAAAATAGTCTCTTCATGTTAGGGTTCCTTGTTATGAGCTTCGTGAAACTAGTGACAAAGGAATTCACCGTGTATTCTTACTATGTTGCATTATAATGACCATGACGTAAAAAAAAAGAAATAAACTGAAACCTAATTTAAAATGAAGTCGTTAAAATATTAAACAGCGAGGTCCGTTGTACAGTCCGTTTGAAATCGTTGCAAAATATTAATTAAAACCCCAAAAAATATTACACGTTATGGAAAAAGTTAATAATGTACCTATATACCTACTGTAGGAACATAGGTGTAGGTACGCAAAAATGTCGCATGTCTGCGCTTTACTCTTTGAATATTTCAACGGGAAACCATTCCATTTTAATTGCATGTTTTATTTCACTGGAAGACATAAAGATATGCTTCAAATATTTAAAACAAAATGCAAACCTCGTTAACAAGGAAACCTAGCTTTAAGAGCAATAACTAGATGTTATTTTATGTTTAGGATCTCATGACACCAAATTATATTTTTTTAATTATTAACAGAGAAGGCTAATAAGAATTATTATACAAATGTGTTCAAAAATGTTTTAATTAAAAACTTTTCCTGTATCGACTGCTACCCATTGATAATAATTTAATTGTATAAGTGATATTAATATTAATTATTATCACACACGCAAAAGTTTATATTATAAGATGTATTATTTCATTATTTTTACAGACTCAACAATAAAATACAATTAAAATTGTTTTCATTGTAAAATTAATTGTATTTTATGACACAATTAATAAATTGTGAGGCTTTGACCGTCTTTCGTTTATAGTATAATAAGGTAGTATAAACTTTATACTACCGAGCCGATCGCGATGTGAACTGTAGAGCTACCTGAGCTAAAGACACGACTTCTTATAATTTTTTTGTTATAGTTAATACAAAAATATATTCATCTATAATTATCTTTGCTCTAAGATAATTATTATTCTAAACAATGTATTGTCTTGCCTATAAGAAAGTTTGTTCGAAATTGATGTTAAAACGCCTAACGTTAAATTACAATGTGCGCCAATTATTATTGATGTAAAACTTAATATTAATATAAGTACGGCTGTTCCAAACTGCAAAAGATACATATCATTATAATAGACTGCTATTATTAAGAGATTCGTAATTCTTTTTACCATATTGTTGGTTAGTTTAGCGTATATACTATTGTATAAACTCTTTCTATATACATGTTGTGTAATTAAATTATAAATAGAAGAGGATGGGAATAAATGTGTGTTTTGGTGGTTTGTTGTTTTTTTATTTAACTGCCTCCTTTCCTTCCGTTATGATTTGAAATTTTATAGAAGAGCATAATCGTTATAATTATTAAGGTGAAAAAAAGAGAGCTATTAATTTTTAACGAGAGAGCGAGAGCGACTAAGACGCAATCTTTTAAATTGTATCTACCTATCATTGCCTATCTACCTACTAACTACCCATTTCTAAACTTGAGCTTTATATTGCTCTTACATGCAACAGATCTTTATTTATCATCATTATTACATAGTATAAAACAAAGTCGCTTTCCCTGTCCCTATGTCCCTATGTCCTTATGTCCCTATGTCCCTTTGTACGCTTAAATCTTAGAAACTACGCAACGGATTTTGATGCGGTTTTTTTTAATAGATAGAGTGATTCAAGAGGAAGGTTTATATGTATAATAACATCCATTAAATAGTAGAGAAGTACTTAG
The DNA here is from genome assembly GCF_061535455.1 of Colias philodice. Classification (NCBI taxonomy): domain Eukaryota; kingdom Metazoa; phylum Arthropoda; class Insecta; order Lepidoptera; family Pieridae; genus Colias; species Colias philodice. The sequence goes on along the minus strand of NC_143091.1, from coordinate 13,043,796 downwards.
ACTACAAGCCCGCATATGAAAAAAATATGGGTCAAATGAACCACCAGGGGTCATATCTAGAACGAAAGAAGAGCAAAAAATAATAAGATTCATCACTATGCCGTCACTTGTAAGCTGTCCAACTGAGTGCAGATGAGAATTGAAAAGTACAGGTAGACTGGGTAAATTTTGGTCATATATTTTTGTACGGCATTCTTAACCATCGATAGATTCATTAAAAATAATAAGAAACCGCTCAGTGCCGTACAAAAATGTTGGTCCACCAAGTCGGAATTTTTATTTAATTTCCGAGAGTTACCGGGGGTAAATTTGGTCATTTGACCATGTACGGCATCTGTGTCATACTATTGCTATACTGCTTTTAATCCATTATTCCGCAACGCCGTACAAAAATCATGGGGACAAGGGGAAAAAATCGAGAGTTGTAATCCCCTCTCTTTCCCCACTCCAGGGGGTCATTTGACTAAGTACGGCTTCGGTTCCAAAACATTATCTAGCACTCAAAAGTACTATTAAAAGCAATGCCGTCAAAAAATAATTGTTCTTTTAAATGTATACCAATAATCATCTTAATTTCATCGAATTCTTGATATAAAGAGCTGTAAGGTCATTTGACCCTGTACGGGAACTTTTTTTTTAACATGATATTGTAAAATTCAATTGTTGTATAGTATTGCCGTTCAAAAGAAACCGTTCTAAAAAAAGTTATAGAGAAATGCAAAACCAGAAATTTTGTTAAAGTTTAAACATCGTAGATTAATGAAATATAATAGTTTTCTACACTTTATTCGTTGTTTTAAATAGTATTAACATAGATAAATTAGGAAAAAACGATGCCGTACATTTTTGTGCAGACCACATCTTTTAGGCTGATGAAAGCGACGAAAGCTACAATTTTAAGGGTGCTTTATGGCCATTTGATACAGTACGGCATTAACATATTTTTACCCAACTACGGCAAAGCAAAAGGAGGGTTATGGTTTTGACAGGTCATGTATGTATGTTCATCTATTCCCTCGTAACTTCTAAACTACTTATCAGAATTCGACAAATGACATATCATTAGAAGCGTCTGAATTGTTCACTGGATAACCAGCGACCAGCTAGCTAAAGGCTATATGGGGTTTCACAAAATCTAATGTGGCGCCCTCCCTCTAGCGGACAAAACATACAGAGTAAAAAAATAAAGTTAAGATAAATATGCCGTGTTTGGTATCATTTGAAAGCGCTTTACTTGTACATTTTGAATATGTATATATTACTAGCATTTGCTTGTGACTTTACCTGTATTCATGGGCTGATTGCATATAATTCACATCTTTTCGTTCATAGCTTTTTTATTAGTTCATCAATTTAACGGAGTCCATTCCACTTGACTCCGACTTTCCCAGGTGATAATTAACCACCTCGAGCTTCTTAATATTAATGTATATTTATATTTTATTATCAAAATATAAAGCAAACATTTCGTTATATGGATTTTTTCTTTTTCAGATTTTTCCCCTTTGAACCAACGAAAATGTACGGCACATGAAAAAATATTATCTATGCATAAAATACTTTAAAAATAAATTTATTTCGTGTTGTGTCAAATGACCCCCTGGAGTGGGGAAAGAGAGGGGATTACAACTCTCGATTGTTTCCCCTTGTCCCCATGATTTTTGTACGGCGTTGCGGAATAATGGATTAAAAGCAGTATAGCAATAGTATGACACAGATGCCGTACATGGTCAAATGACCAAATTTACCCCCGGTAACTCTCGGAAATTAAATAAAAATTCCGACTTGGTGGACCAACATTTTTGTACGGCACTGAGCGGTTTCTTATTATTTTTAATGGATCTATCGATGGTTAAGAATGCCGTACAAAAATATATGACCAAAATTTACCGAGTCTACCTGTACTTTTCAATTCTCATCTGCACTCAGTTGGACAGCTTACAAGTGACGGCATAGAGATGAATCTTATTATTTTTTGCTCTTCTTTCGTACTAGATATGTCCCGTGGTGGTTCATTTGACCCATATTTTTTTCATATGCGGGCTTGTAGTCTAACTGTTATTTTTGAGGTTTCTAATGTGATGTCGTAAAAAAATTACATTTTTTCCGCTTACATTGCAAACGCAGGCTGACCACTGCGAGTTTTATGAAAATAATGTACTAAGTATTATACACATTGAATAGGTCTACAGAAAAGTCCGCGATGGTATATGTCTATCTCTTATGGATAACCCACAATAATTTTTTTTTGTCATTTACTTTTTACGACAAATAAAAGCTAATTTTCGAAGCGATTTTCACCAATACAGCATTAATCCTTAACCAATTAAATACCTTGAATACATTGTTCATTTAATATAGATCTATATGGCACTTTACACCGTATGATTTAAGTGAATATTTTCGAAGATATTACAGATTTAAAAATTGCGGGACGTAGCGTTTGCGGCGGTACCGGCCGGCCGCCCGGCTATTTATTTTATACCCGTACGAAGTCGAAGCGGGCCGCTATGTTTCTATATAATATGTACAATGTTCACAGTTTTTTGTAGTGTATTTAGTATCAGCATTGCACCCGTGCGAAGCCGGGGCGGGTCGCTAGTGTGTCTATAATTCGATCCAACTAAGTTTAAATTACCGTGTGTGTACCGTAATGTAGGTAGTATGTCATAAAATGGCGCTTCCTATCTGTTCTAAGTGGAATCCATGGTTATCAAAACAGGTTATAGTTTTATCAAAACCACTAGGGCTGTCCCAGCAGATGTTGTTTGCCCCTTTATTTGCCCTTTTTCGTGTTTTCTCTCCATAAAAAACTTACTTGTGCTTTTACAAAATTGTTAAGAAATTGCTGAATTCGTCAAGCCGTTCTCTAGTTTTACGCTTGGCATTTGGCAATTCGTTTTTAATAGCATAAAGATAGATAAATAATCAAAATCGCAAGATATTGCAACACGATCCAACTAAAAGTTCTGATAAACTTAAACGCTCTAGGGCATGCTGACTTTCGGTGCTTGGTTAAATAATTAGTTACATTATTCCACATAAAACTAGCTGACATTTTTTAGCGTTGGCCACAGAGCAAGTAATATTATGCACTGTGCGGTGGGCCCTTCTGGGCCGAACCTGCGCAGAAGTAAATAAAAACCGGCCAAGTGCGAGTCGGACTCGCAAACCGAGGGTTCCGTACAAACCTGCAATTTTTTTTTCACGGGTTAAAGGCAATTAGATCTAAGTATTTGATATGAATTTCAACTTGATAGCTCTACGCGTTCATGAGGAAAAAAGTAATAAGTTTATATTTATTAAAAAATAAATAGGTATATATTTTGTAATGTAACTAAAAATTTAAGGTTTTCGGAATTTTTCCTTTATGTGTGCTATAAAACGTTGCTTCATGCCAAATTTCAAGATTCTAGGTCGACTGGAAGTACCCCTTAGGTTTTGATTCCCTTGCGAGTACTTGCGAGTTTCAAAATATGCAGCTTAAATTGCTGTTTCTTTTGATTGCGTTGACATAGAAGTTTGATTTTGTTACAGCTTAAAGGTATAATAGACCTGAGTATTTGGTATGAATTTCAATTTATTACCTCTAAGCGTTTATGAGGAAATGGGTAGTAAGTTTAAAATTATTAAAAAAATATATATTATGTGATGTAACTAAAAATTTATAGTTTTCGTAATTTTTCCTTTATCTATGCTATAAGACGTTGCTTCGTACCAAATTTCAATATTCTGAGTTCACGGGAAGCACCCTGTAGGTTTTGATTCCCTTGCAAGTGTCGAAAATTTGCGACATAAACGGCTGTATCTTTTGATTGCGTTGGCTTAGAAGTTTGATTTTTTCACAGCTTCAAGGGACAGTAGACTTGAGTAATTGATATAAATTTCAGCTTCATACCTACACGCGTTCCTGAGAAAAAGGATCTTGACAGACGGACGGACGGACGGACGGACGGACAGACGGACAACAAAGTGATCCTATAAGGGTTCCGTTTTTTCCTTTTGAGGTACGGAACCCTAAAAATCTATAGTAATAATTATTATAAAGCTGAAAGTTTGTTTGTTTGTTTGAACGCGCTGATCTCAGGAACTACTGAACTACTACCTAAGCACAAACCTAACTATTAAATCGTCACACAGAAACCTAACTATTATTACATTGAGGTTCAAATTTATGTCTAAAGTCCGGTCGCGGAGCAGAAAGAATTTCGTACAATGACCTCTTTACCTACTGACAGTGGTCACAAACATTTTTGAATGAAGTGCAGTTTACATAAATATTTGGAGGAGAAAATGTTTTTTACTAATTTATTAAATAAATGTCCTTTATTCATTTACAATACTAATTATTAGTTAGTTACATTTTAACTTTTTCAATAACAACGACATATTATATAAAAAAAGTGTGCGTGTACACACATAAGAAGTGAAACTTCTTTATGACCTTATTTTTCAAAAAATAATTTACTATGTACAATATTACAGAAATGCGTTAGTCTAAGAGCGTATACGCACTATGCGGGTAGCTGCATTGCGGGTAGCCGTCCGGCTGACCGCAAGCACAATTATGTACGTAATATTCATTTCTATGCGCACTGTGCGGTCTGCGGTAGCCGCATCGCAGTGCGCATAGAAATGAATATTACGTACATAATTGTGCTTGCGGTCAGCCGGACGGCTACCCGCAATGCGGCTACCCGCATAGTGCGTATACGCTCTAACACGCGATTCGACTTAAGCGGATTTTGATTGGACATACTTAAAGAGTTTGAAGTTTATTCTTATAAATTTTGAATTCACAAAATCATAATTGAACACCTGACACCAATCAAGCAAACACAAACCTTACGCTCTCAGGTTAAAGGTTTACAATCCCTAAGGACGGCGGTCATTGCACCTGTGCGAGCAAGACACATTCCCCGTTTTCCAATTACAGCACTAGAGCGCATTATGCGGCATAATGCTTAACGTTGAATGTTCCAACTACAGCAACGCTTCGCACAATCGAGCACTAGAAAAAGTAATGCGCGTGAATTGATGCGTGCAATCGATTTATCGTTAGTAATTATTAATTGTTGGAAAAAATTCTAAAGCTTTCGTTTCATTGTAGTTTTTTCGAAATAATCAAAGTTAATTCAAATTGGGTTAAAAAAATAAATATAAGACGTATGAATGAAGGTACAAAAATTGAAAAAAATGTTAATGAAAAAATCAAAATCCAAATTACTTAAAATAACCGTAAATATTTTTCAACCAATTATTATGTATACCAATTTATTTACACATTAATGAGGTTATTGCTAACTCTATGAATATTTTTCAACACTGAACTTGGCGCAACCTGCTGGTGCGTTTCACGTTCCAATTAAGCATCAGTATAATTCGGCATTGTGCGGCACTGAGTCGCATTATGCTCTGTAATTGGAAAACGGGGATCATTTTTACAAGGGAGTGACAGTGACAGGTAATAATAGGTTAATGTACGAAATTCTTCCTGCTCCGCGACCGGACTTTATCAAAATTTATAATCATGAAAATTATTTTTGAGGACTGCACGCAAGTTAGTTTTAAAAAGCTAACCTAACCTAACCTAACCTAAGCACAAACCTAACTATTAAATCGTCACACACATAATTACTTTTTACGACAAATAATGGTTTATTTTCGATGCGATTTTAACCAATACAGCATTAATCCTTAACCAATTAAATACCTCGAATACATTTTTCATTTAATATAGATCTATATGGCCCTTTACACCGTAAGATTTAAGTGAATATTTTCGAAGATATAACAGATTTAAAAATTGTGGGACGCTATATATTTGTGGTCACGGGGGACATGACTCCCCCCCAAAATCGTACTGGATAAATTAGAAAAAAATCTTATACTGTACAAAATATTAAAAAAAAACTGGCCAAATGCGTATCGGAGTCACTTGCACACCTAAAGTTCCGTTTAAAACTGTTATTAATTATAAATCCATGGGGGGGTGGGGTAGCATACCTTTCCAGCCTCGTGACCCCCCCCAAAATTTCAGACTGGGACCGCGCCTGAACTAGCGACCCGCCCCAGCTTCGCATGGGTGCAATGCTGATACTAAATACACTACAGAAAAACTGTGAACGTTGTATATAAAAACACTAGCGGCCCGTCCCGGCTTCGCACGGGCATTAAATGTCTGTCTGTCTGTCTGTCTGTCTGTCTGTCTGTCTGTCTGTCTGTCTGTCTGTCTGTCTGTATGTGAAGGCATCACGGGAAAACTGACGGTTCGATTTCGATGAAACTTGGTATAATTATACCTTATTATCCTGGGCGTAAAATAGGATACTTTTTATCCTGGAAAAATACGTAGAAAAAAAATTAATCTTAATTCTTCAGTTTTATCCATAGACGTTGTTCTGTAGAGTGTAGAACCGCGAACACACGTTCCGTATTATTATAGGCCTAGCCGTATTTGGGTCCAATAGATATTTATAAGATGTCATTGTCAGAGTTACTCAAAATGGAGAAATAAACCATCCACGCGAAGACCGACATCCGCGCGGACGGAGTCGCGGGCGGAAGCTAGTTTTATATAAATGAAAGAAAGAAAGAAAGAAAGAAAGAAAAGACATTTAATTCAACACACACATAAAGACAAATAAAAATAAAACAGAAATTAAATAGAAAAACACATTGAAATTACGATTAAAACATAAATACATATTAATAAGGTGTGATCTTGTGTGCTGAACAGGGACCCCACTCAGGAATTCTGCGGCTTAAGAGCTGCAGCACTGATTTTCAGTGGTTCCCATGTTCCCAAATGACGCCTATAGTGGGTTTAGTTCTGAAAAGAACTTTTTAAATCGGTTTAGTTACTTACTAAACGAATTATTATCAAGCGTAAATTCCGCACACGTCCATCACGTAGGGAGCCGACCGCGCGAGTAAGCCGCGCGGCAAGTTTATTTCGTGATCTTAACCCCCCTCCCGTACCCCTGCCCGAGTGACGCCTACAACGCATAGCTAGCCGAATACAGTTTATTTTTTAATTTTTTTTAACTCGTGATATCTTTTGAATGGATTGTCAGAATCGAATAATTCAAAAAGTAATATATAAAGATATTGAAGCAGTCTTAAATAATACATCGTTTATTTTGATAAGGGTTAATACCAAGGTACAAATAAAGAGCTTTTCGTAGCGGTGGTATTTTAATTTCTTTTTTTCAATAAAAAAACGCTTATTGTGACATGACTGTAATAGTTAGAGATATGCTGCCGCTGATTTTTTGTAGATAATGGTGTGTTCTAAAAAAATGTAGTATATCATTTTGTTCTATCATCAATAGTTTTCGCAGCGCACGCGATGTAAGGTAGTTTTTTGATATTTTTTTCACACCTTGGATTACGTTATCGTAATTTTAGTAAGGATGCCTATTTTTTTTGAAAATGAAATATAGCCTATGTCACTCAGAAATGATGTAGCTTTCCAACAGTGAAAGAATTTTTCAAATCTGCTAAGTAGTTTCGGAGCCTATTCAATTCATACAAACAAACAAACAAACAAAAAATCAAACCTTTCCTCTTTATAATATTTGTATAGATGTATAGATAGCGGCCCGCTCCGGCTTCGCACGGGTATAAAATATATAGCGTCCCACAATTTTTAAATCTGTTATATCTTCGAAAATATTCACTTAAATCTTACGGTGTAAAGGGCCATATAGATCTATATTAAATGAAAAATGTATTCGAGGTATTTAATTGGTTAAGGATTAATGCTGTATTGGTTAAAATCGCATCGAAAATAAACCATTATTTGTCGTAAAAAGTAATTATGTGTGTGACGATTTAATAGTTAGGTTTGTGCTTAGGTTAGGTTAGGTTAGGTTAGCTTTTTAAAACTAACTTGCGTGCAGTCCTCAAAAATAATTTTCATGATTATAAATTTTGATAAAGTCCGGTCGCGGAGCAGGAAGAATTTCGTACATTAACCTATTATTACCTGTCACTGTCACTCCCTTGTAAAAATGATCCCCGTTTTCCAATTACAGAGCATAATGCGACTCAGTGCCGCACAATGCCGAATTATGCTGATGCTTAATTGGAACGTGAAACGCACCAGCAGGTTGCGCCAAGTTCAGTGTTGAAAAATATTCATAGAGTTAGCAATAACCTCATTAATGTGTAAATAAATTGGTATACATAATAATTGGTTGAAAAATATTTACGGTTATTTTAAGTAATTTGGATTTTGATTTTTTCATTAACATTTTTTTCAATTTTTGTACCTTCATTCATACGTCTTATATTTATTTTTTTAACCCAATTTGAATTAACTTTGATTATTTCGAAAAAACTACAATGAAACGAAAGCTTTAGAATTTTTTCCAACAATTAATAATTACTAACGATAAATCGATTGCACGCATCAATTCACGCGCATTACTTTTTCTAGTGCTCGATTGTGCGAAGCGTTGCTGTAGTTGGAACATTCAACGTTAAGCATTATGCCGCATAATGCGCTCTAGTGCTGTAATTGGAAAACGGGGAATGTGTCTTGCTCGCACAGGTGCAATGACCGCCGTCCTTAGGGATTGTAAACCTTTAACCTGAGAGCGTAAGGTTTGTGTTTGCTTGATTGGTGTCAGGTGTTCAATTATGATTTTGTGAATTCAAAATTTATAAGAATAAACTTCAAACTCTTTAAGTATGTCCAATCAAAATCCGCTTAAGTCGAATCGCGTGTTAGAGCGTATACGCACTATGCGGGTAGCCGCATTGCGGGTAGCCGTCCGGCTGACCGCAAGCACAATTATGTACGTAATATTCATTTCTATGCGCACTGCGATGCGGCTACCGCAGACCGCACAGTGCGCATAGAAATGAATATTACATCATTGCACCTGTGCGAGCAAGACACATTCCCCGTTTTCCAATTACAGCACTAGAGCGCATTATGCGGCATAATGCTTAACGTTGAATGTTCCAACTACAGCAACGCTTCGCACAATCGAGCACTAGAAAAAGTAATGCGCGTGAATTGATGCGTGCAATCGATTTATCGTTAGTAATTATTAATTGTTGGAAAAAATTCTAGAGCTTTCGTTTCATTGTAGTTTTTTCGAAATAATCAAAGTTAATTCAAATTGGGTTAAAAAAATAAATATAAGACGTATGAATGAAGGTACAAAAATTGAAAAAAATGTTAATGAAAAAATCAAAATCCAAATTACTTAAAATAACCGTAAATATTTTTCAACCAATTATTATGTATACCAATTTATTTACACATTAATGAGGTTATTGCTAACTCTATGAATATTTTTCAACACTGAACTTGGCGCAACCTGCTGGTGCGTTTCACGTTCCAATTAAGCATCAGCATAATTCGGCATTGTGCGGCACTGAGTCGCATTATGCTCTGTAATTGGAAAACGGGGATCATTTTTACAAGGGAGTGACAGTGACAGGTAATAATAGGTTAATGTACGAAATTCTTCCTGCTCCGCGACCGGACTTTATCAAAATTTATAATCATGAAAATTATTTTTGAGGACTGCACGCAAGTTAGTTTTAAAAAGCTAACCTAACCTAACCTAACCTAAGCACAAACCTAACTATTAAATCGTCACACACATAATTACTTTTTACGACAAATAATGGTTTATTTTCGATGCGATTTTAACCAATACAGCATTAATCCTTAACCAATTAAATACCTCGAATACATTTTTCATTTAATATAGATCTATATGGCCCTTTACACCGTAAGATTTAAGTGAATATTTTCGAAGATATAACAGATTTAAAAATAATTTGGAAAATCCAAAAGTGCACGCCTCATAATTTTTTTTAATAATTCTTTATTAAGTTTATTTAATAACAATTAAACCACATCGAATCAGACCCTGAAAAATGAAAGGGTTCTATTCCTGAGCATACTCAAGCGTAAGAGAAAAAAAAAGACTCGATTAGTAAAGTATTTCGGTCGCTATCGTGTTAACAAGAAAAAGGATCCGCACATACAGACACACGGACGTCCAAGACAGAACTTTTTTAAACTGTTTTTTAACTAGTTTAAATAACAAAAATGACATCAAAAATATCATGAACGTTAAAAATAGTGTTTTTTCTTAATATGTGTGTGTATGTATTATCTTACAAGTGCAATGTATGATACATAAAGACATTTTAAGTTTGAAAAATCAGATGTTTTGCGCGAAGTGACAGTAGTACCCACCTCAACGCTTCGCTTATGAGGCGTGCAATTGTGGGACGCTATATATTTTATACCCGTGCGAAGCCGGAGCGGGCCGCTATCTATACATCTATACAAATATTATAAAGAGGAAAGGTTTGATTTTTTGTTTGTTTGTTTGTTTGTATGAATTGAATAGGCTCCGAAACTACTTAGCAGATTTGAAAAATTCTTTCACTGTTGGAAAGCTACATCATTTCTGAGTGACATAGGCTATATTTCATTTTCAAAAAAAATAGGCATCCTTACTAAAATTACGATAACGTAATCCAAGGTGTGAAAAAAATATCAAAAAACTACCTTACATCGCGTGCGCTGCGAAAACTATTGATGATAGAACAAAATGATATACTACATTTTTTTAGAACACACCATTATCTACAAAAAATCAGCGGCAGCATATCTCTAACTATTACAGTCATGTCACAATAAGCGTTTTTTTATTGAAAAAAAGAAATTAAAATACCACCGCTACAAAAAGCTCTTTATTTGTACCTTGGTATTAACCCTTATCAAAATAAACGATGTATTATTTAAGACTGCTTCAATATCTTTATATATTACTTTTTGAATTATTCGATTCTGACAATCCATTCAAAAGATATCACGAGTTAAAAAAAATTAAAAAATAAACTGTATTCGGCTAGCTATGCGTTGTAGGCGTCACTCGGGCAGGGGTACGGGAGGGGGGTTAAGATCACGAAATAAACTTGCCGCGCGGCTTACTCGCGCGGTCGGCTCCCTACGTGATGGACGTGTGCGGAATTTACGCTTGATAATAATTCGTTTAGTAAGTAACTAAACCGATTTAAAAAGTTCTTTTCAGAACTAAACCCACTATAGGCGTCATTTGGGAACATGGGAACCACTGAAAATCAGTGCTGCAGCTCTTAAGCCGCAGAATTCCTGAGTGGGGTCCCTGTTCAGCACACAAGATCACACCTTATTAATATGTATTTATGTTTTAATCGTAATTTCAATGTGTTTTTCTATTTAATTTCTGTTTTATTTTTATTTGTCTTTATGTGTGTGTTGAATTAAATGTCTTTTCTTTCTTTCTTTCTTTCTTTCTTTCATTTATATAAAACTAGCTTCCGCCCGCGACTCCGTCCGCGCGGATGTCGGTCTTCGCGTGGATGGTTTATTTCTCCATTTTGAGTAACTCTGACAATGACATCTTATAAATATCTATTGGACCCAAATACGGCTAGGCCTATAATAATACGGAACGTGTGTTCGCGGTTCTACACTCTACAGAACAACGTCTATGGATAAAACTGAAGAATTAAGATTAATTTTTTTTCTACGTATTTTTCCAGGATAAAAAGTATCCTATTTTACGCCCAGGATAATAAGGTATAATTATACCAAGTTTCATCGAAATCGAACCGTCAGTTTTCCCGTGATGCCTTCACATACAGACAGACAGACAGACAGACAGACAGACAGACAGACAGACAGACATTTAATGCCCGTGCGAAGCCGGGACGGGCCGCTAGTGTTTTTATATACAACGTTCACAGTTTTTCTGTAGTGTATTTAGTATCAGCATTGCACCCATGCGAAGCTGGGGCGGGTCGCTAGTTCAGGCGCGGTCCCAGTCTGAAATTTTGGGGGGGGTCACGAGGCTGGAAAGGTATGCTACCCCACCCCCCCATGGATTTATAATTAATAACAGTTTTAAACGGAACTTTAGGTGTGCAAGTGACTCCGATACGCATTTGGCCAGTTTTTTTTTAATATTTTGTACAGTATAAGATTTTTTTCTAATTTATCCAGTACGATTTTGGGGGGGAGTCATGTCCCCCGTGACCACCCCCCTGGGACCGCGCCTGCGCTAGTTATAATTAATATAAATATAAAAGTACCTGTAACATAAGCTTCGAATGCGTTTTTTTGCATACACTTCTTTAGAAGGATCCTCTTTCATCATGTTCGAAACCAATTCCGAATAATATCCACGCTTCGGAATCTAATCTCTCTCCGTATTGTCATAAACCACATCATGGTATTTGATTCTTTTCTTCTGACTGAATGTTACACTCATTTTAACCTATTTATTGATTGAATAAAATATTAATTAATATATTAATTGTATATGTTTTATTAATGTCAATATAATAATTTTTTTTTTTTTCTTCGTTATGGCAAGAAGATAACCATTTGCCAGTGTCAAGTTAAAGGTAGGGAAACCATACACGGGAAAATAGGGTAGGACGATAGCAAGATGATCAAAAGAGTTTAGGAAAAAAAAAATTAATACATACTTACATTATGATAATACTTATTTACATAACTTAAATAGATTAAATGGAAATTAATTAACATTACAATTTGATATTATTGCTACATATAAAATTAGATATATTACTCAGATATTTTTTAGGGTACATAAATAGATAGGACATACGAGTAGGAAGAGGAACATTTGAGGATATTAAGGAATTATAAAAGGAAGAATGGTCGTATAGAGAGCAAGAGAAAAATATGTGGTCTATATTTCCCTCGCCCTCTCCACACTCACAAACTTCAGTATTTAACACACCAATTCTGGCTAAATGACTAGGTATACACATATGTCCAATTCTCATGCGACTTATTGAAGATATAACTAATTTATTGGCTTCAACACCAACAAACCAAGGCTTTATTGGTATTGTCGGTTGGATTCTATAATAATTCCTTCCCTTACATTGCCCAGTATCTGACCAAACCGTATTCCACGTTTCAAAGAGATATCGCTTCGGTAAGTTTAGCAGGTCATGAGAATAGTTCATGTATGGAAACATATCTCCACACTGCACCGCATCCTTGGCCAAGCTATCAGCCCTATCATTTCCTTGGATTCCACGATGGCTCGGGATCCAAGCAAAAGTTACCAGGTAACCCAGATTAATGCATTCATGTAACTTATTTTTGATTTGAAAAATAACAGGGTAAAATGGTTTATTGTAAAAAGAATATTTATCTAAGCATTGCAGAGAACTCATTGAATCAGAAAAAATTACAGATTTAGGTAGTTTCATTAATTTAATATATTCTAATGCTTTTAGGAGCCCAAAGCACTCTCCAGTAAAGACTGAAGACTCCGGCGGTAGCTTGATCTTTTGTGTAATCTTATATTGAACGTGAAATATACCAACTCCAACACAACTATCATTTGATGATTTAGATGCATCAGTGAAAATATGATGCCAATTACGCCACTCCCTATCGACATTAAACCTAAAGTTTGCATTTGAATCCGTATCATTCTTATTGATTCCAATATTGTATTTTATAATTGGTTTGATCAAAAGGCACTTAAAGTTATATGCATACAGCGGTAAAACTGGCGACTGAAAAATACTTGTTGACATTGAAATGAATTTACGGTAACTTATAACTAAACAAGGTATTGACTTATTTTTCCAGAAAGAAGACGTACTTATCCGATCGTTTAACATTTTTAATTTGTCTAGTAATGGATGGTTGGAGAATTGTACTATACGGAACAAAAACCTATCAGATAAATATTGCCTTCTGATTTTCAGTGGAGGATCTCCACATTCAACCTGAAGGGCATTAATAGGGCTCGATTTCATTGCACCTAATACGATTCGCAGAGCCTTAGCTTGGATTTGATCTAATTTTTTAAGTGCCGTTACGTTACCGCTTTCTAACAAGAACGTTCCGTAGTCCAGAATACTACGAATCAAAGCATTATACACCAATTTCATACAAAAAGGGTGGGCACCCCACCAAACTCCAGAAAGACACCTTAACAAGTTTAATATATTTTCACATTTTGAGCATATATACTCGACGTGATAAGTACCAGCCATTTTGCTATCTAATAATACGCCCAAAAATTTTGTATGATTTTGGAGTGGTATCCGTTTCCCATTAAAACTAATATAAACCCTAGGAACTATCCGCAATCTCGTAAAAACTACAGCGACACTTTTGTCTACAGAAACATCTAATCCATTTTTATCTAGCCAAGACTTAAGCTCGACCAGACCTTTATTTAAAAAATTACAAGCTGAATCTAAACTAAAATCTATAGTGTATAATACAACATCATCAGCATACTGAAGAATGTTAATGCTATTATTAAATGAATCAGCTAAATCGTGCGTATAAATATTATATAATAGAGGGCTTAAGACCGACCCTTGAGGAAGACCCTTACTCGTGGTACGTTGAAAATGGACGGATTCATCAATATTTAAAACAATATATCTCTCCTCTAATAAAGAAATAATAAAATTAATTAAAACGTCTGGAATACCAAGTCTGATAAGTTTCTGTTGTAGGATGGTGATAACCACATTGTCATATGCTGAGCGAATATCAACAAACGCAGCAACAACATGTTGATTATCCGAAAAAGCAATATTGATATCTGAAGTAAGTATGGAGATGTTGTCAATGGCGCTTTTCGCCTTACGGAATCCGAATTGGCTATTCGATAAAAAATTGTTATGTTCCAAATACCACTCCAGTCGATTTTTTATTAAATGCTCTGAAATTTTGCAAAGGACAGACGATAAAGCCACTGGTCTATATGATGATGCCTCACTCGAAGATTTATTTGGCTTCAAAATAGGTATAATTTCTTGAGATTTCCAAGACCGTGGAATTTTCCCAGAAATCATAATTAAATTTATGAGGTCCAGATAATATTTAAGACTAATTTCTGATAGGTGAGATAAAAAGGAATACGGGATCCCGTCCATACCCGGCGCGGAATCTTTAACACTTGAAAGAACTCCTTTGAGTTCCTCTAAAAGAAATGGAGATCCTATTACAGAGCTATAATTGTGGTCTGAAGGGGAGACAATAGGTAAGGGTTTTTCAATATACTCTGGGGCCGTAGATGGAGCTAGATTATCCATAAATTTATGAGCTAAATCCTTAGAAATTACAGATGTTTGTTCTCTGAAAGCAGATCGGAAACGTCTAATATTTTTCCACACTTCACTTGGACAAGTCTCGGGGGATAATGACGAACAAAAAGATTTCCAACCTTCTTGTTTTTTCTTCTTAAGAAGTGATCGAGTAAAGTTAATAGCTTCAGAGAGGTTATCAAAATTAATACCGGACATGTCATCTGCATAAATTCTTTCCATACGCTTCCTTTCTTTGACTGCATCACTACATTCATTATCCCACCACGGTGGGGAAGGAATTTTCAAACTTTTAGTAGATTTATGACGGAAAGTTTCATCGGCAACTTCAATCAATATTTTAGCAAGATGTTCAGAGCACGTCTCTTCATTACCTGCATGACTTTCAGGAAGATTTATAATACGTAAATCAACCTTTTCTCTAAACTTATCCCAATTGGCATTGTTCAATTGGTACCTCAACCTTGGCTTTCTTGTTGTGTTATTAGTATTTCCTATAGGAACTGACATTAATAGAGGGAAGTGATCACTGCCGAATGAAGATGCTAAAGGACGCCATGATATGGATGAAGCTAATCCTGGCGAGCAAAGAGAAAGATCTACCGCACTCAGATTTTCATTCATTCGCGTACGTCGTGTTGGTTCACCTGTGTTAAGTATACATAAATTATGCATGTCCATAATATCTAAAAGTTGCTCACCACTACTAGTAGTAATACCACTTCCCCAATATTGGTGTTGGGAATTAAAATCACCAAGCAGTAATAAAGGAGTAGAAATTGATGTTAATAGATTTTGTAAATAATTAAACGTTGATTCTGAATTATACGATATATAAATTGAAATGATTGAAATATTTTTAAAACTAATGCCAACACTATTTACATATTTATTATTGTGCGCTGGTAATATTAGACGTTTAAATTGTATAGACTTTTTGATGAGTATCTCACAAATGTTAGTGTTAAGATATTATATAGATTAACAATGTATATATATTGTGCATTTGTGATGAGAAAAATAAATAAATTTAATTTAATTTAATTTAATTAATAGACTTTTTGATGAGTATGGCAGCACCACCATACCCATTAATTCTGTCATCACGAATACAAACATAACCTGGAATTCTAAAATTGAGATTTGGTTTTAGCCAAGTCTCGTTAAGAGCGATTATAATAGGATCATGCTTATTTATAATATGAATTAAATCCGATTTCTTAGGAATTATGCTCCTGCAGTTCCACTGTATTATTTTGGAATCCATTATTATTACTTATGCTATCAATTAACTTATACAAAGTGGCAACGTTGGACGGTTTTAAAGTTTTATTTTTTAATAAAGTGTTTATTAAAGAAGTTATAATATCCATAATCTGAGATGTTTCGGTTTCATTATGGACCACTTGATATCCGCAGCCATTTTCAGGCGTTGGAATCTGAGCTTGTCTAATAATATCATTATGAGCAACTTTGTCATAACCCTTTATAGACTTAGGAGGCAATTTAGGTTTTAAATGAAAAGTTTTTTTGTATGAAGAATTTGTATTATTAACACTTATTCTGTTTGGGGTTGAATTAGAAGAGGGTGCCATCAATACCTCGCCATATGATTTTGTAATTTGTGGGTAAAATTTGCTTGCCTCACCATAAGAAATATTTTTTTGAGCCATACATATTTTGATATCTTTTTGCCGTTTATACTCAGGACAGATTTTGTTAGAAGCATAATGGAAACCAGAACATAATAAGCATGACGCACAATCTTCTTCTACCGTACAAGTGTCGCCTGTGTGGTCTTGACCACACTTGTAACACCTAGGTTTGGATCGGCATATATTTTTAGTGTGACCGTATCTACAACATTGATAACATTGGACAGTAGGGAAAATATATAAGTTTACTGGCAAAGAGTTATAACAAACATAGACACGCTCAGGGAGAACTTGTCCGTCAAATGTTATAACGACTGATTGTGTAGGTTTCCAAGAAATAGTACCATTAACATTAACTTTATAATTTATCCTTCGGACCTTAATTATTTTACCACAACCTACTGGGGTGGACACATATTCTTTTACTTCCTCGGGGGACCACTCGGATGGAATGCCTTTAACAATACCAATTCTGGTAATATTGAATGATGGAATTTTTGCACTAAGATTAAAGCTACTCAAATTTTTATTTTTGACGAACTCATTAGCATCCTGTGCTGTTGTGAAAGCAACAATGCAACGGTTTCTGCCTATTTTTTTAATGCTACCAGACACAATGTTTTTTATGTTATTGTTCTTTAAAAACCTTCCAAAAGTAATGGGATGCAGAGTAGAGCCATCGCCGGGTGATGTTTCAGTTCTCTGTACATGAACAATATAAGGGAAGGAATCTGAAGGTACATATTCACACCGACTATCTTGTAATGCAACAGAGTCATGTAATTTAGGATTATCATTAGATCTATTTAGCTTATCACCAACATCAATATTTTCAGTGATCATTGATTCATTTGAATCTTTTGCATGCTTTCTATAGCGTCGTTTCTTTGGAGTACTCTCCAAATTCTGATCTAAGCATGTATTTGTAACAATTGGGATTGTTATGTAACTAGCTACCTCAGGACCGGGGGTAACCAGTCCCGGGGGAATAGGATCCGGAGGATCGTTCATAGAACAATCAGACCGAACCTTACCTCACGAAATTTAACTTTTTACATACTATAAATTAAATATATACAAAAACTTACCTAAATAAACACTAACTATACACAATCAATAAAATATATACAATTATAAACTATATATACAAAACCAAACTCCACTGATCATATAAAAATTAATTATTTTAACTCAGCCAAGAAAAATTACACCCGCTTCATTCGAAGTTTCCCGCGCTTTTTTTTCAATATAATAATTATTTAAAGTGACATTTGGTTTGACAAAAGTGTTTTTAATTTTTCGTAAAACCGCAATGATTGTTTTTGTTAAAACTAAATAATTTGGAAAATCCAAAAGTGCACGCCTCATAATTTTTTTTTAATAAATATTTATTAATTATTATTTTTGTTTATTTAATAACAATTAAACCACATCGAATCAGACCCTGAAAAATGAAAGGGTTCTATTCCTGAGCATACTCAAGCGTAAGAGAAAAAAAAAAAAAAAAAAAAAAAAGACTCGATTAGTAAAGTATTTCGGTCGCTATCGTGTTAACAAGAAAAAGGATCCGCACATACAGACACACGGACGTCCAAGACAGAACTTTTTTAAACTGTTTTTTAACTAGTTTAAATAACAAAAATGACATCAAAAATATCATGAACGTTAAAAATAGTGTATTTTCTTAATATGTGTGTGTATGTATTATCTTACAAGTGCAATGTATGATACATAAAGACATTTTAAGTTTGAAAAATCAGATGTTTTGCGCGAAGTGACAGTAGTACCCACCTCAACGCTTCGCTTATGAGGCGTGCAAAAAGGTTTTAATAGATTGTTTTATTCAATACGTATTGTCGAGCCAATTTAATAGGCAACATTTGACGTCTATCAATTTTATCTTCGAAGAGAGGTAACCTGCTTAAAAACATCGATTAAAGTGAATTAATCGATACGGATTTGAAACATTTGTCAATCGAATTTATTGATTTATGATAATTTTTATTCACAAGTAATCAATGCATTCGATTCTAGATGTCAGATTTCGATTTTTAGAGTAACGTCTCTGGTATTTAAAAAGAAAAAAGGTTTATTGACACAAAATTGTAGTGACGTCAGTTCTTCAATTCAGAAATTGTTTATTATGTTTAAAATGGTTTATCAGTAAAATGAAATCTTAAAATTACTTGTATCGGTCATTGTTATTATAAATATGTAGTCGTAATTGAAAAAAGTCAAGCAAATGTGCAGTTCTAACAAAACGAAATATCATGTTATTCTATGTCGTCGTTACTAGGTTACGTTCTTGAATTTTGTTAAACTGTCAAATGTTGCCTATTAAAATGGCTCTACTATAATTTGATAATCAAGCACTTCAAGTCTTAATGTATCTACAGACGCTCCGATTTGGTTGGTGCCAACCATATCGGAACCGACAAGGCAACCATTCCAACATTGCTACAGATTGTCCGACGGTTGGCCTTCCAGCTGTCAGTTGACCATAGAGTAATATGTCAGTTGACCATAGTACGAAGAGAATGGGCTAAATTCTACTATAGAAATAGAGAAAATTACAGTCATATGCGGCTCTTACAACTTATTTTTTAAGGTTTTTAATGTAGCCGCACTGTCAATTTTTTTTAATACTTCTAACATAATAAAATACGCTTGATTTCTGGCATCTCTATTTGCGTAATCTTTGTTACTTAAGTCCCACAAACAGGGAAAGTCTTTATATAGTTCCAGCAATTTTATTAATATGTCACGTTCGGTGACCGTAACTCCCTCGGCGTTCATGTTGACGTCCTACACCGGCGGCGTTGCGAATCTGAATGAGCCAATTACCTATATTACTCTATGGAATGAGCCGATTTGGTCGGAACAAAGCTTCCAGACGTTCCAATTTGGTTGGATCGGATAGGAAGTTGGTTTGGTCGGTATCGCCGGCGCATCCGACCACGTCAAACCAATATTAATAAAAAAATGTGTGCGTGTACTAGAGTACACACGTAAGAAGTGAAACTTCTTTATGACCTTATTTTTCAAAAAATAATTTACTATCTACACTAATATTATAAAGAGGAAAACTTTGTTTGTTTGTTTGTTTGATTGATTGTAATGAATAGGCTCATAAACTACTGGACCGATTTCAAAAATTCTTTCACCATTCGAAAGCTACATTATCCACGAGTAATATAGGCTATATATTATCACGCTAAGACCACAGATTAGAGAATAGTTACTTCGTAACTAAGACCAACAGGAGCATAGCCACGCGGGTGAAACCGCGCGGCACAGCTTGTATACAATATTACAGAAATACGTTAGTCTAACACGCTCGTCGCTTCGCTCCTCGCTACCTATTTAAATACAGTCAAAACCGTTTATGGCGACATCGTTTATAACAACATACCGGTTAAATTGACCAAAATGAAAGGTCCTTGCTGAATGTTATATGACCGCCTTATCGAAAACATTGGTTTTTACGGCATTGTTTACTACGACATACCGCATTAAGCGACCACATTTGGTTAATATTTTTGGAGAATTATATCTGTAGAACGACCGGCTCAGCTGTATTGTAAACAATTTGAATAGGTAACTGTATCCACATCTGGCACAGTATAATAGCATAGTCAATGGCTATTATCGTAAAAGTAATCAAAGTTTAGGGTCTTTTGTAATTCTTAGAAACAAAGCACATGCATATTTTGATTGGACATAAAGAGTTTGAGGTTTATTCTTATAAATATTGAATTCACAAAATCATATATGAACACCAATCAAGCAAACACGTGTTAACGTGAGTCATAGATTTATTAATGTTTTAAAAAATTCAATCAAAAACTGAGGTTAACTTTAAATACAATTTTAGAAAAATAAATACCACAATTAAATTATAAATTATATATTATATTATAATTATATAAATAATTTATAAATATATATATAATATATAAATAATATAATTATATATATTATATTATATAAATTATTAAATTAAATAGATACCATAATTCCACCCACGTGTTAGTGTATTGAAAAATACAATCAAAAAGTGAGGTTAATCATAAATAACTTAGAAAAATAAATACCATTATTACACCTAAGTATTAGAAAAATAGATGTAATTACTTATTTAATTTTTATAAATTCACTGGAATTAGAATTAATACAAACCCTTTGATTTTGCTGATCACTTTAATATAACATGTATATAGTCAAATTACTTATTTACTTTTTTATAAATTCACTGGAATTAGAATTAAAACAAACCCTTTGATTTTGCTGATCACTTTAATATAACATGTATATAGTCACGAGTACGGCGTAACGCAAAAATGTCACGCGCGCGGCGTAACGTAACGCAAAAATGTTACACAAAATTTTTGTCCACCCCCGATAAAGAAGTTTCACTTCAATAATTATGTCGGACCGACCGCTCTCTACACTTTCCGATTTGGTCGTGGTCGGATGGTTGGCACCAACCAAATCGGAGCGTCTGTAGATGCTATTACATGGAACGCCTCAGAGCGAGGTAACGCCGCATGAGTCATGTTTTTTCGTGCGTGCAGCCGGCTCTATCGAATTATAAGACGTTGTCACGTAAAAAATGGTAAAAATAATCTCCCAAAACAGTCGCAATAAGATTTAAGTTTGTTTGATTTATGTTTTATTAAATAAATAAATAAATAATAAATAAAATATCCTTTATTGAATTATTATGTAGATTAATGGACGACTAAGATCCGTTAGGCAAAAATAAAAAATACAAGAGTTACACAGATAGTCAAATAATACAAAAACATATCAATTTAGATCATTATTAATGTTGTGGGCCAAGTGATTAATGAGGATATTATTATTAATGCCCAGGCAGTATGAATAATGCCTTTGTTATCACTTGGCTCGTAACATAATATTATAAACTTTCTTATAATAAAAAATAAATGATGATTACGTATTTTTGTAAATGATTTTGATGTCTTAACTAGTCACTTAAAATAAATGTGTTATAAATACATAATAAAGATTTCATTTTATTGAAAACATTAAACATGCAAGATATAGAGTAAATAATAAAATTACATTTCAGTATTTGAACACAATAAAATTAATTCATAGTTCTTTTGCAATCAGTACTCGTAATATCTCACTTATTACCAGATGTGTTGGTCAACTTATCATAAGTTGCCGAGCGCCCAAGACAACGCACGTGTCGTTTTCATAGAATACGTCAGTGCAGCGCCATTACCATGCCATTACTAATAATAATGAGCGATTAGAGCGTGACTAGTCGAGCAACAAATCCGTGGATTTGTTTTTGTTTGACGGCCGTCTCATTACGCACACATGCCTTTAGAATCTTGGTGGTGCATTGTAAATACTTTCACAAATACTTTCAAACGTTTTGAATTTTGGAGGGGCGCGCCATGTAAAATAAAAAAAAATTGACAGTGCGGCTACATTAAAAACTTAATATTTAATATTTCATCGAATGATTCTGGAGTCATTCGAAGATATGTTCGGAAATCTTCATCATCCAATTCCTAAAGGAGCCGCATATGACTGTAATTTTCTCTATTTCTATAGTAGAATTTAGCCTATTCTCTTCGTTTTTTCCTTTGTTCCTTTTGTAGCGGTGCTGTAGCAACAATGGTTGCTGCAACCAACGCTATATTTTAAGCATTTTTCGATAATACCGGTGGCATGAGGCAAGACGTCCGTTCACTACTTCATATCATAATATGTCAACTGCATATTATATTATATTATATTTGCCATATAGATCTATATTAAATGAACAATGTATTCAAAGTATTTAATTGGTTAAGGATTAATGCTGTATTGGTTAAAATCGCTTCGAAAATTAACCATTATTTGTCGTAAAACGTAAATTATACTCCACTATTTAATGGATTTTATTATACATATAAACTTTCCTCTTGAATCACTCTATCTATTAAAAAAAACCGCATCAAAATCCGTTGCGTAGTTTCAAAGATTTAAGCGTACAAAGGGACATAGGGACAGAGAAAGCGACTTTGTTTTATACTATGTAGTGATGGTCAACTGACAGCTGGAAGGCCATCCGTCGGACAATCTGTAGCAATGTTGGAATGGTTGCCATGTCGGTTCCAATATGGTTGGCACCAACCAAATCGGAGCGTCTGTAGATGCTTTTATTATCGTAGTTTATCTCTACATGTGTTGCTACAGTTCGTACCCGTATAATATTATCTGTAATATAGTCGAAACTTGTTTTTTATCTATTCCTTACGTCATATAGACTAAATGACAGTCATTGGTGACATGACATTTCACATTTGATATCTGTCAGTCTATGAATTTGATTTAATGGAGATAGTCATAGACTACTTCTCTGAGCAAAATTAACAAGAATAAAATTTAAAATAGCCAAAAAATACGGTTGAGTTTATTATTAATATCTTTGAATATATATTATAAATGTGAATGAGACTTTTTGATTTTATTATTGTGTTCAAAAGTGTAGTATTAGAAGGATTTCTCCTATTGTTTTGATCTCGTTTGTGTCTCGTATATTGATTTATTGTAAGCTACTGACCTGTATTTGAGTATTAACGTAAAACTCGTAAATATTAGAACGCAATGTGTGCAATGTGAGTGCATTGGACTATCTAACGTGTAGAACTAGAAACACACCTAACTATTAAAATAATGACGAAAGAAGATTGAATTCGAGTTTTTAAAACTTAAGTTAATTTTACTATCGTAATATGGTGTTTAATTCACAATGATGACGCCTATAGAGGAAAAGAAAGATGAAAGAGTAAGTATAGGAAATACTTCTACATATTTTAAACATGAGTTATTTAAATAATGATTGGAATTCCTTTTGTTTTAAAGGAATTATTCTGTTGTATAAATAGTCATACTTCATAGACAGTTTAAGTTTGTTTTCACGTTATTACTTTTCAAATAGTTCAGTGATTATATAACTATTACATATTATACATCCATAAAAGTAAGCAGTAATTCATTGTAGTGTAAATTGAGATACAATTCAGATCTTTTGCACAAAACTGTTGAAGTTTATCCTATCACATTGTTTAAAGTATTGTCTTATCAGAAACTATTACTTGCATGGTAGGTATGTATACCATTTTAAAACAAGAGTAACTATCAACTCGTTAAGTTTTACATAAGAGTCTAGATAGAGTTAATGAGGATCCATTAAAATTCTTTTCTTTAAAACATCAGTAATTATTATCTGAGAAAGTTTAATATCTAAATTCTAAACTTTAAATCAAGTTACTGCTTTTTTACATCAATAGCATGTTTTAGTTCATGCAGAATTAAAATTAAATATTGACAGTTTAGCAAGCCGGTCTGTAAAGAAGGTACTTATGACAAATATAACAGCAATATAAACCTTAGTGATTAGATTGTAATTACTATATACTTTTTGGTTTTAGATACATTGTTAAAATCCGTATTTAAATACTTATTGCTATTTTTGTTGAAAATATAGTGACAAAATATAAATAACTAGCGGTCCGTCCCGGCTTCGCCCATGGTACATATTTCGCAATAAAAGGTAGCCTATGTTCTTTCTCAGGGTCTAAAGATTGTCTGTGCCAAATTTCATCAAAATCGGTTGAGAGGTTTATGCGTGAAAACCATACATACATACATACATACATAATTACAAACTTTTCCTCTTTATAATATTAGTATAGACTAAAGAAACATGCATAAACTCATGAAATTATTTAATTGTAACGATTCTTGATAAATGCTCAAGTTTGAATAAAAACTGTCCATAAAAAGTTCTTCAAAATCAAGTCTAAAGGTTGCATACAAACATACAAAATATTGGTCAAGCCATTGGTGCATTGATTAATTAAATTGTGCATTTAGCCCAAATACAATTGATACTGACACAATGTAAATGAGATTATAAGGTTTCCAGTATTGCAGTTAAAGCCTTTTATTTGATCAAAGTGTCATTCACCGCTTGTTTAAGGAGATTAATGCTATGTCGAGGGTATGCTAATTGCTGACATACTTAGCTATAGATTCGAACTAATTTGACACAAATACAGTTTCTTCAAAATGTGATTGTTGAATGGTAAAAGAAACATCCTTGATCATGGTAAAATTTTATGTATAGAATACACACAAGCAATACAAAACATTATCAGCTTTTATCCGTACTGTTAAATTCTTAAGTATAGTAAAAAGGTAAGTTATACAGTTCTTTTGTCGACTAACAGGCTGTGAGATATGGAAAAGCCCATTTAACGATTGAATATGAAAATCTCTGAATGCATTTTATATTATAGCAAAAGGACTAAGTATACATTCTCCTTTATTAATAAATTTTTATTTGACTAGGATGATTTTTAACATTATTTATAGATCACAATAAACTCGACCTCAAATATAAACACTATGAGCATATGCCTTCTGTTTGTGTCAGATCCGCACGGGGATGGTGCAAGTGTCGGACGGCAAGTCGCGGCCGATGCCGGCGCGGCTGGTGCTCACGATGGACGCGGTGACCGTGCAGCGCGAGGTCATCGTGCCCGCGCCCGCGAGGGACAAGAGCGTGCCGCACGCTAGGGTGAGTACGCGTCTCTTGTTTGTGTCGGATCGGTACCGCATGGTGCAAGTGTCGGACAGCAAGTCGCGGCTGATGCCATACTATCTATTTATCTGGGAGAAGAAATGATTAAAATAACTACTTAGATCGCAAACTAAGAGCGTGCCGCACGTTGCACGCGCGCTTGCCATTTTTAAAGGCGGTCGTTATAATGCACGTAGGCTCTACGAGATTGGATGTAAAGCCCAAAAGATCTTTATATCTGAATAGTAAACCCGGCGAACTACGTTTCGCCACCAGAGACACCTTTTCTTTGCTATAAACCTCACGGAGCCCGAGACCTTACCAACGAATGCAAAACCGTGGAAATCGGTTCGTGTGTTCTGGAGTTATAGCGTCAGGAAGGAAAACCCGACTTATTTTTATGTATATAGGTAGTAGATAATGAGGCGTGCGATACCTAGGTACCTATTACCTTAATACTAACTGGTATCTTGTCCTGTTGATATCAAAAGTTTTTAGCCCAAACATATTATTTTATGCTCGGGTATTGACAATAGCTACTTTGCATAGAAATCTACTTCAATATATAGTACTGTATGTATTCACCTGCGGCAATCTTGCGGCTATCGTCAAGGACGCAAATTTCTAAGCACGTGCGGTATAACAATTCTGTACAAGCTGCATTTAACTAACCTAGACCTTAGGTTAGGCGAATAATACCCATAGTGACCTCCAGTAAATAAATGTTTTTAATATCACTCCGTATAAATAAACAGTGTTTATTCTACAGAGATAAGATCTTTTTAATTATTTAAAAGGTTGCATGTTGCGCGGATATTATTAATTCTTTATTATCCAGCCTTATCAAAGGGTAACGGTCATTTTTTATTCACATTAAAGCCCTTGTGTGTAATTTTTAATAAATTTACCTGCCTCCACTGAATGTTGAACCAGACCAGACGGTGGAAGTTTTCGGCATGAACAATGAGTACTATTGCACGCCTCATAAGCGAAGCGTTGAGGTGGGTACTACTGTCACTTCGCGCAAAACATCTGATTTTTCAAACTTAAAATGTCTTTATGTATCATACATTGCACTTGTAAGATAATACATACACACACATATTAAGAAAAAACACTATTTTTAACGTTCATGATATTTTTGATGTCATTTTTGTTATTTAAACTAGTTAAAAAACAGTTTAAAAAAGTTCTGTCTTGGACGTCCGTGTGTCTGTATGTGCGGATCCTTTTTCTTGTTAACACGATAGCGACCGAAATACTTTACTAATCGAGTCTTTTTTTTTCTCTTACGCTTGAGTATGCTCAGGAATAGAACCCTTTCATTTTTCAGGGTCTGATTCGATGTGGTTTAATTGTTATTAAATAAACAAAAATAATAATTAATAAATATTTATTAAAAAAAAATTATGAGGCGTGCACTTTTGGATTTTCCAAATTATTTTAAAATAGTTTCGTTATCATTTTTTACACACAATAACAGGATTACAAACATTTTTGTTTAATTGAAATTCACTTGAGCTTATTTTATAATAATAGATCGACATAAAAGCACCGTTTTTAGGGTTCCGTAGCCAAAATGGCAAAAACGGAACCCTTATAGTTTCGTCATGTCCGTCTGTCCGTCTGTCCGTCTGTCCGTCTGTCACAGCCGATTTACTCGGAAACTATAAGTACTACAGTGATGAAATTTGATGGGAATATGTGTTGTATGAACCGCTACAAAAATATGACACTAAATAGTAAAAAAAAAGAATTGGGGGTGGGGCCCCCCATACATGTAACTGAGGGATGAAATTTTTTTTTTCGATGTACATACCCGTGTGGGGTATCAATGGAAAGGTCTTTTAAAATGATATAAAGTTTTCTAAAAAACATTTTTCTTAAAGTGAACGGTTTTTGAGATATCAGCTCTCAAAGTCGTAAAAAGTATGTCCCCCCCCCTCTATTTTTATAACTACGGGGTATAAAATTCTAAAAAAAATAGAGGTGATGCATGCTAATTAACTCTTTCAACGATTTTTGGTTTGATCAAAGTATCTCTTATAGTTTTTGAGATAGGTTGATTTAACTGTAATTTATTATATTTGCTGCTACGGAACCCTTTGTGCGCGAGCCCGACTCGCACTTGGCCGGTTTTTGGGTCAAAAAGTAGCACGACCGCGGGCAGTGGATTACTACAAAATAACTCGACAAAATGTTGTTATGATTTCATACATTTTGCAATTGTAAGGCAAAAATTCGTCGCAGTGTTTAAAAATGCCAGCTCTATTAAAAATCTGATTATCGCGTCCTGTCTCGTCTGTGAATGACTCTCGTAATTTATTTTTAACGGCCGCTAAAAGCGTTGAATGCAGTACTTTATATAATTATAATTCATTCGTGACGGACCGATAAGGCAGCTTTCGGCCATCGTCACGTTATGAAAT
The DNA here is from genome assembly GCF_061535455.1 of Colias philodice. Lineage (NCBI taxonomy): Eukaryota > Metazoa > Arthropoda > Insecta > Lepidoptera > Pieridae > Colias > Colias philodice. The sequence goes on along the minus strand of NC_143091.1, from coordinate 13,015,963 downwards.
ACGTCGTGAACAAGCGCTGCAGTTATCGTTGAATAGCTATTGCTATAAAAAACTATTGGATATTTACATTTAATCAAACCGTGGTCGTATTTGAGTTGCGGTGTTTTATTCGTTCAAATTCATATTGTTTGTTGAAAGAGTAGCCGAAAAGTTAATAGTTTTGTTTGATGCGTAGGTATTGTGTGCATTGTATGATCCACTTTCAGTGTTATTTGTTTACGCATAACATGTTTCCGTATACCCGTCGTTAGCATTGTAACTATCAACACACATGGATAGATAGAGCGCAGTTTTCTTTTAATCTTTCTCGAAAGTCTTGCTGTTGAGACGGTTTATTAAATAGAAATAGGACTAGATGAGACTCTCTACTCCCATTGCAACCAGTGTCATGATTTCGGCAAATATTCTAACTCAGAGTACAAAAATTTGTTTCTGGAAGATTTTGGGCACAACCAAAAGTTACGTTGATACTATTGATATCGAATTTTAATCTACCGTCTATCATTCTCATCTACTATCTCCTATTTTAGTAAAACCGAAAACAATACAAATAGTTTTATTGTTGTGTTTAAGGTACTCTAATATTGTATGAAGCTTTTTATCTATTTTCAAGTTTCCCATGGAAATATAATCTGTGCGTTCCTCTTAATGGACGTTTCACTTTTATATAAAGCAAGCAAACTTTTCTTCAACATCTAAAGAACAATGTCCGTCACGTTGCGTGGCGTTTTGACGGCCTTTGTTGTTGCTTGAAATGTATCGTAGTTCTGCGGTACGACGATCCTTTGTAAATGCACTGCGTATTTAAAAGCTCTTCTGATGATACCTGTGTTTTAGAGACTTTTATGTTTATTAAATTTAAGTAGGTTATCGTCAAATGTACCTTTGAATTGTCAGATTGTAGACCAATCTTGCTTAACTGGTTCGAAGAGCAGATTTTTAAACAAAACCTGACTTACCTAACTGCTCTCTTTAAACATTGTTGATATTTTTTTGGAACATAAACAAATAATAATTTATGATTAATAAAAAAAGCGATGCCTCAAAGAATTTATCCTAAATTTTGATTTAGAATTCTAATATTTCATAACCTCGATAAACTTTTATACGTTAGCCAAACGCGCGTGGTTATGATGTGAAGCTCAAAGTTGCAATGTGGAGTTATAACTTGATTACTGTTCGTTAGCTTTGTTAGGTTTAGAGTAGTGAACAATGCAATGCTTCAGTTCCTAATCTTCTAAACAATTTTATAAATAACTAGCGGTCCGCCCCGGCTTCGCCCGTGGTACATAATATTTACGTTTTCTTTACATAAAAACCATCCTCGTACTTTAAGGAATATAATAAAAAAAGAATTATCGAAATCGGTTCAGCCGTTCTCGAGTTATGCGCTTACCAACACATTTTGCGATTCATTTTTATATATAAGATTTAACATTTGATTCATGCCTCTATGGCTTCAGACTATAGAGAACGTAGACTCGTCGAGACAGCCAAGACTTACTTAACAATTTTAATAGCATATATTGGTAAGAGATAATGCATGTGAATATTATGTAGCAAGTGCAGCCTAAGCTACTTGTATAGTAATAAAAAAACATACTATATTTCTTTTCGTTTTTCAGGAGCGAATGGTCCAAATAACCAGGCAGAAAGTCGGTGGTTTAGGCCTCAGTATAAAAGGAGGAGCAGAGCACAAGCTGCCGATCCTCATCTCCAAAATATACAAGGACCAAGCGGCTGATCAGACGGGGCAGTTGTTCGTTGGAGATGCTGTTATCAAAGGTAAGACTTGTGACGTATGCGATAGAGTCTATATTGCCACTTTTGTACGCTTTAATGATGATGATGGAAAACAGTTTTAATGGAAATAAGGATATGATACTTGAGCTCTTGGTGACAGTGAAAGCGTAAAGAAATCGATAGAAATGATATCGGAAATGATATATAAGATGTTTGAAAACTTGATTGTTTTTTTTTTTCGGAACATTGCTGTACTAACGGCAAAGTTACGTTTAGAATAGTGCACAATAGGGCTAATGACCTGTACGCCTTTGCTGGCACTGAAACTTCGCATGACTATTTTGCATAAAAGTGATTGAATTTCGTTGATGCAGCGGTGAATTTTCTCCTCCGGTGCACGTGGTAGTTCGTGCGTAAAGTCATAGACGATTTGAGGTTGTGGAAGTTCAAGTCATTGAAATTTTTATGCCAAAGAATTCTTTGTCTATATTGGTCTAACGTCTGTTCGGTCTGTCTGCTCGCTCAGCTTCGCTCGTATCTATGTCAGGAACGATCTAGTTTTAATGGTGAATTTTGAGATTTCCAGTTCTTGCGAAATTTATTTGATACAAAAATAACCAAAACCTCTTTATAATCTACTTCTTATAACTGTTGCTGAGAGTCACTTATAATGGGTTAACCTATTCAATGTCAAGTGGTGCCTGATTCAAAGATGGAGCACGTAGCAGGCTGTGAAGCCTCTTGGCCTATATTTAATTGTTAACGAGTTTTGTATTTTTAATAGACTCTAATAATATTATACTAACTTTCCGCCCGCGGCTTCGCTGCGTTAAGTTCCTTCGTGAAAATGCACTCTGTTGAAGTTTTATTTTCAGGACAAAAGAGTTAATATAGGTTAACTGGAACATAATTTTTCATTCAAACTTTCAACGCTTACTCACAAAAAATTCACTAAAATAGTAAATGTAGGATATTTGAGTCACTGAAATAAAAAAAATCATGTGATTTCTATGAAAATAAATCTCCTAAGAACATATAGCCAGTTGTATTAATTAAACCTTTTTACAAATTGAAAAGCAGTTCTAATTCTAAACCCGGTACGTTTTCTTCGAAGTCTAAAAACAAAATGGCATTCTTTTATTTGTTTTTGTTTGCACTTGACTTCGACCTTGACCTTAACTAGTGCAACGGTTTTCAGAGGAAATTCATTCATTGATATTGATGATGTTCTACATTGGAGTATTGCAATACTTACTATTCAATCTGCTCCATTCTTTTGTATCTAACGGTACAAAATGAAAACGACTTCTATTTTTCGCTTTTTTTTTCAGCTATTCTCCGGGGCTCCAGTCGAGAGCAAACAAAGTTTGATTTTTGAAAAAGAAGTAAACTATGTTTGATTGTGTCTTCTACTATTACTATTTTAATTTCATGAAGTCAATTTCATTCAATACGATGCTGTCATTTCGCCTTAAAAAAGTTACAAAGAGCAGAAGCGGACTTTTCACGTTAACATATTAATATAGATTATCTTTTAAACCAATTCATTTATGCATAATTCTATTACCGTTCAGAAATAGAGCATATAGCGTTCAAACGTAGCAGGCAAAACATCACACCGTGCCTCTTCGTTTATGATAATCGTGCGAGCAATTATTCAAAATTTTAGGTCAGTGCACTACAGCGTGTCTATTTGAAGACTGCATTTGGTGTGTTTACAGGCGCTATCTTGATGGAACACGCGTCTTTGCTGTGCGATGTGAAACATCCATCTTTTTAATGTTCGGAGATGGTGCGATAGTGAAGAAAATATTTGATAAAAGTCGATGTAGTAATGGGTTGGATGTTATGCTCGGGACTAAAATATATACGCGTATCGAGTTTGCGAATAGTTCTGAACCGAACAATCTTTTACTGTCGTATTAATTTTATATTCAGTTTGGTTAAATTAAAATGATTATTATTTCTGGACACAATAGCCTTTTTTTACCTGAGCACAAATTTATTGGATATTTTTACAATAGCCATGATTATTTATCACTTCATCATATTAACCTTTAATCGCGAATGATACAATTCAAAGCAAGGAGGCGTCTATATGTCTTAAGTCCATACTCTAACGAACATAATCAAATCAAATTAACTCATTTTGAACATAATTTCAGTAAACGGTGAATACATAACAGCGTGCAAGCACGACGACGCCGTGAACATCCTGCGCAACGCTGGCGACATAGTCGTGCTCACCGTCAAGCATTATAGAGCTGCTACACCGTTTCTGCAGAAACAAGGTAAGTGAACAAACTAAAATAATTTTAAGAACATTTTAAATTTAGTAAGGATCTAGTAAATTAAGTATCTAGTAGAAAGAACATATAACCCTATTGCATACCAATAACAAAAAATAAAATAACCTGTGCAACAGTCGTCTTTATATTAAAACGGTTAGTCTAGAAATATTTCACATTTTCTAGCAAAAAATAAAAGCACCAATTTAGATATTCATAGTATAATTTAGATATATTATTGAATGTGAAAATGTTTCAGCTGACGGTGCATCAGACACAGACAGCAGTACGGGAGACGAGCACCCGTCGCTGCACAATAAAGTTGATGATAACTGTAATACTGAAAAGACTGAAACTAATGGGGGATGGCAGGTGCGTTCACATATCTTTCTAGCACTTTATCAAATCCTATAACTTGCTAAAACACTCGCATCTAACGTACACGCACATACCGCACACGCATATAACGCACACCAACGTATACACATTATTTTGTAGGTAACATATAAAGTGTCAAAACAAACACGACGCGGTTGGCCCAGTGGTAAAGTAACTGCCTACTGAGCCGACGGTCCCGGGTTCGATCCCCGGTCAGGGCAAATATTTGTGTGATGAACTCAATTATTTGTTCTTGGGTCTGGGTGTTATCTATATATGTATTTATAAATATTATATTTATCGTCGCCTAGTACCCACAATACAAGCCTTAATTGAGCTTACTGTGGGACTAGGTTGATTTGTGTAATAATGTCCTATAATATTTATTTATATTTTATTATTAAAACATACATACAAAGTGTCATAGTACTTCAAGTTGTAGTGTGCATTGTGTTGCAGAGCGCGTGGGGCGACTCAGTGGAGGCGCGCGAGTCGCGGCCGCCGTCCGTCGCGTCCGACCGGCTCGAGGGCACGCGGGAGTGGGTCGACGTTGTTTCTGGTATTGTATTTATTGCTTCATTAATTATTTTTTGAAGTGAAAACTTCTTTATCGGGGTTGGAAAAAAATTTAGTGTAACATTTTTTCGTTACGCGTGACATTTTTCCGTTACTCGCCATCTTTTTCTCGCCACGCGTGATTCGACGTATTTCTGTAAAGTTGCATATAGTAAATTATTTTTGAAAAATAAGGTCATAAAGAAGTTTCACTTCTTACGTACACTAGTACACGCACACATTTTTTTTATAGCAAGAACTCGGATTTTGGTAAACAAATTAGATATCTTAAAATTATTACTAAATCACATTCTCTAAACTGTTGCTATTTCAGTACCTCTGATGATGGGCTATGTGACACGCTACGTGCTTGGGACGGATAAACTAAGGCCTGGAGCATTTGAGGTAAGAAAATATATTTTTTGACGTGACAACGTCTTATAATCCGATAGAGCCGGTTGCACGCACGAAAAAACATGACTCATGCGGCGTTATCTCGCTCTGAGGCGTTCCATGTAAGGCTTGAAGTGCAAGCGAGAGCGCGGAACGAGTGACAAAGAAGCACAATCGGACGTTGTCACGTTCAACTATTGTCAGTAAACCGACTTTACAGACAACCAATTTTTTTATTAAAATTCTATTTTGACCTTTGTCTACAATTTTATAATAACCACACATGATCCAATTTGGCTGCGTTATAATAGGATGATTATTATCAAAGTAATTTAAACATATGTTACACAGGTGCGTGGTGCTCGAGCGCATGTGACGACCGGAGTGATCCACGTGGACGAGCCGGCCGCACTATCGCACTGGCTCAAGAGCATCTCCGACAATATTATGGGACTTACCAATCTACAGGTTAGTTTGACATCAGTTTTTTTTTTATATTTAATTGTTAAAAAAAAATTAAAGAAGGATATGATTTCACACTTTAATTTTAATTTCAGACAGGTGTAATAAGATACAGAGAATTATCTCCATAGATACAGATGATAAATGTTATGAATATCAAAATAACTTTCACAGTAGGGTTTTAACAACATTCTGAATTTTCCATTTTATGTTACGTATTAAAACCACATAGCTGAATTAAAAAGGCTCTAGTCAAACTTCAACGAAGGTTCCGTAGACTATTAGTGAAAAATTTAAAAAATCGATGTGCAGATGAAGCTGTTGAACCGTCACCTGCCTTCGGGCGAGCGCATCGAGTACCTGGGCTGGGTGGCGGAGGGCGAGGTGTGCGGCGCGCAGCCGTGGCAGACCTACCGCCACAAGTTCCTCGTGCTCAAGGGCACGGATGTCATGCTCTTTGATACGCCGCCGGTTGGTGGACGCTTTTTATTCTGATTATTTTGTGAACTAGCCCGGTTTATTTTTATGAATTCAACTAGCGTGGGCAGACTCTATTATAATAGACTACAAGCCCGCATAGGACAAAAATATGGGTCAAATGAACCACCAGAGGACATATCTAGAACGATAGCAGAGCATAAAATAATAAGATTCATCACTATGCCGTCACTTGTAAGCTGTCCAACTGAGTGCAGATGAGAATTGAAAAGTACAGGTAGACTCGGTAAATTTTGGTCATATATTTATGTACGGCATTCTTAACCATCGATAGATCCATTAAAAATAATAAGAAACCGCTCAGTGCCGTACAAAAATGGTGGTCCACCAAGTCGGAATTTTTATTTAATTTCCGAGAGTTACCGGGGGTAAATTTGGTCATTTGACCATGTACGGCATCTGTGTCATACTATTGCTATACTGCTTTTAATCCATTATTCCGCAACGCCGTACAAAAATCATGGGGACAAGGGGAAAAAATCGAGAGTTGTAATCCCCTCTCTTTCCCCACTCCAGGGGGTCATTTGACACAACACGAAATAAATTTATTTTTAAAGTATTTTATGCATAGATAATATTTTTTCATGTGCCGTACATTTTCGTTGGTTCAAAGGGGAAAAATCTGAAAAAGAAAAAAATCCATATAACGAAATGTTTGCTTTATATTTTTATAATAAAATATAAATATACATTAATATTAAGAAGCTCGAGGTGGTTAATTATCACCTTGGAAAGTCGGAGTCAGGTGGAATGGACTCCGTTAAATTGATGAACTAATAAAAAAGCTATGAACGAAAAGATGTGAATTATATGCAATCAGTCCATGAATGCAGGTAAAGTCACAAGCAAATGCTAGTAATATATATATATTCAAAATGTACAAGGAAAGCGCTTTCAAATGATACCAAACACTGCATATTTATCTTAACTTTATTTTTTTACTCTGTATGTTTTGTCCGCTAGAGGGCGCCACATTAGATTTTGTGAAACCCCATATAGCCTTTAGCTAGCTGGTCGCTGGTTATCCAGTGAACAATTCAGACGCTTCTAATGATATGTCATTTGTCGAATTCTGATAAGTAGTTTAGAAGTTACGAGGGAATAGATGAACATACATACATGACCTGTAAACAACCATAACCCTCCTTTTGCTTTGCCGTAGTTGGGTAAAAATATGTTAATGCCGTACTGTATCAAATGGCCATAAAGCACTCTTAAAATTGTAGCTTTCGTCGCTTTCATCAGCCTAAAAGATGTGGTCTGCACAAAAATGTACGGCATCGTTTTTTCCTAATTTATCTATGTTAATACTATTTAAAACAACAGATAAAGTGTAGAAAACTATTATATTTCATTAATCTACGATGTTTAAACTTTATAGACTACAAGCCCACATATGAAAAAAATATGGGTCAAATGAACCACCACGGGACATATCTAGTACGAAAGAAGAACAAAAAATAATAAGATTCATCACTATGCCGTCACTTGTAAGCTGTCCAACTGAGTGCAGATGAGAATTGAAAAGTACAGGTAGACTCGGTAAATTTTGGTCATATATTTTTGTACGGCATTCTTAACCATCGATAGATCCATTAAAAATAATAAGAAACCGCTCAGTGCCGTACAAAAATGTTGGTCCACCAAGTCGGAATTTTAATTTAATTTCCGAGAGTTACCGGGGGTAAATTTGGTCATTTGACCATGTACGGCATCTGTGTCATTCTATTGCTATACTGCTTTTAATCCATTATTCCGCAACGCCGTACAAAAATCATGGGGACAAGGGGAAAAAATCGAGAGTTGTAATCCCCTCTCTTTCCCCACTCCAGGGGGTCATTTGACACAACACGAAATAAATTTATTTTTAAAGTATTTTATGCATAGATAATATTTTTTCATGTGCCGTTCATTTTTGTTGGTTCAAAGGGGAAAAATCTGAAAAAGAAAAAAATCCATATAACGAAATGTTTGCTTTATATTTTGATAATAAAATATAAATATACATTAATATTAAGAAGCTCGAGGTGGTTAATTATCACCTTGGAATGTCGGAGTCAAGTGGAATGGACTCCGTTAAATTGATGAACTAATAAAAAAGCTATGAACGAAAAGATGTGAATTATATGCAATCAGCCCATGAATACAGGTAAAGTCACAAGCAAATGCTAGTATTATATACATATTCAAAATGTACAAGTAAAGCGCTTTCAAATGATACCAAACACGGCATATTTATCTTAACTTTATTTTTTTACTCTGTATGTTTTGTCCGCTAGAGGGCGCCACATTAGATTTTGTGAAACCCCATATAGCCTTTAGCTAGCTGGTCGCTGGTTATCCAGTGAACAATTCAGATGCTTCTAATGATATGTTATTTGTCGAATTCTGATAAGTAGTTTAGAAGTTACGAGGGAATAGATGAACATACATACATGACCTGTCAAAACCATAACCCTCCTTTTGCTTTGCCGTAGTTGGGTAAAAATATGTTAATGCCGTACTGTATCAAATGGCCATAAAGCACTCTTAAAATTGTAGCTTTCGTCGCTTTCATCAGCCTAAAAGATGTGGTCTGCACAAAAATGTACGGCATCGTTTTTTCCTAATTTATCTATGTTAATACTATTTAAAACAACGAATAAAGTGTAGAAAACTATTATATTTCATTAATCTACGATGTTTAAACTTTAACAAAATTTCTGGTTTTGCATTTCTCTATAACTTTTTTTAGAACGGTTTCTTTTGAACGGCAATACTATACAACAATTGAATTTTACAATATCATGTTAAAAAAAAAGTTCCCGTACAGGGTCAAATGACCTTACAGCTCTTTATATCAAGAATTCGATGAAATTAAGATGATTATTGGTATACATTTAAAAGAACAATTATTTTTTGACGGCATTGCTTTTAATAGTACTTTTGAGTGCTAGATAATGTTTTGGAACCGAAGCCGTACTTAGTCACATGACCCCCTGGAGTGGGGAAAGAGAGGGGATTACAACTCTCGATTTTTTCCCCTTGTCCCCATGATTTTTGTACGGCGTTGCGGAATAATGGATTAAAAGCAGTATAGCAATAGAATGACACAGATGCCGTACATGGTCAAATGACCAAATTTACCCCCGGTAACTCTCGGAAATTAAATTAAAATTCCGACTTGGTGGACCAACATTTTTGTACGGCACTGAGCGGTTTCTTATTATTTTTAATGGATCTATCGATGGTTAAGAATGCCGTACAAAAATATATGACCAAAATTTACCGAGTCTACCTGTACTTTTCAATTCTCATCTGCACTCAGTTGGACAGCTTACAAGTGACGGCATAGTGATGAATCTTATTATTTTTTGCTCTTCTTTCGTACTAGATATGTCCCGTGGTGGTTCATTTGACCCATATTTTTTTCATATGTGGGCTTGTAGTCTATAATCTAAGAAGAGACAGGACGAATAAACAAAAAAGGTATAATGAAGGTCTCAAGTTGGAACCTTGGGGAATGCCAAATTTTGTGTGATCACAAATTGAGCTGTATTAAGATAATATAATAGTTAGCCGTCAGTTCATGATAAAATACTTTAACTAAGGGTGCAGGTTGTCGTTTATGCCAAGATGAACGACTTTTAATAAAAAATGAAATGGTTTACTCTATCAAAGGCCTTAGAAAAATCTATCCAATGTTGATTTTAATTTGTGTTTCGTCATTTAATATTATTTCATTTTAAATTTTTACCGTAACGTAACTATTCGCAGATGAACATAACGGAGCTGGCGAAGTGCCCGGAGGTGCTGAAGGTGTACCAGACGATGTTCCGCACGGTGAAGGAGAGCGAGACGGTGGACTGGCGCCAGCACTGCTTCCTCGTGCAGAGTTCCACCGCCGGGCCCGCGGCCGCCGGCCCGCGCTACTTCAGCACCGACACGCGCCACGAGCTGCTGCGCGTCGAGGCCGCCTGGACCGCCAACATCGTGCACTCGGTGCACCGCCTGGGGGTGAGTGCCCGCGCTACTTCAGCACCGACACGCGCCACGAGCTGCTGCGCGTCGAGGCCGCCTGGACCGCCAACATCGTGCACTCGGTGCACCGCCTGGGGGTGAGTGCCCGCGCTACTTCAGCACCGACACGCGCCACGAGCTGCTGCGCGTCGAGGCCGCCTGGACCGCCAACATCGTGCACTCGGTGCACCGCCTGGGGGTGAGTGCCCGCGCTACTTCAGCACCGACACGCGCCACGAGCTGCTGCGCGTCGAGGCCGCCTGGACCGCCAACATCGTGCACTCGGTGCACCGCCTGGGGGTGAGTGCCCGCGCTACTTCAGCACCGACACGCGCCACGAGCTGCCGTTTACTTAACACTGGGAGGGACAACTGGGAAAGCTTAAATGAAACAGCTATTCATGTTAAAAAGTTTATTTCTTATACAAAACATGACATAAACTATTATAACTTAAACTCGTTCCTACAAAATTTGTCTTGTACACTGCAGATATAATATCGAAAATTAAGTACTGCCACTACCATATTTACGCTGATGATGTCCAATTATATACCTCTTTTAAACCTGATAAAACTGACGAATTCATACAAAAATTAAATGACGATCTGGACAGCATTTCAAAATGGTCAATAAATAACGCATTAGTGCTTAACGCCGATAAAACCAAATTTATGATACTGGGTACTCCTCAAATTATTAAACAGATTGAGCAACAAACGTCGCTGTTGCATGTAAACGGAGTCCCGTTGGAACGTGTGCGTGAGGCTCGGAATCTAGGTGTAATTTTCGATGAAGCACTTAGATTCGAAAAGTTCATAAATACGACAATCGCAAACTGCTTCTACCGATTAAAACTATTGTATCGCATAAGAAATTACCTAGATCCTCGTCTACGTCTCAGACTATGTGAGTCTTTGGTTTTGTCAAAACTCAACTATGCGGATGTAATGTACGGTCCCCGTCTCCTATCTCGTACTAAAAACGCCATTCAACGAGTGCAAAATGCTTGCGCAAGGTTTTGTTGGGATATTCCTGCTCGAACGCACATCTCGCCATATTTAAAAAAGCAAACATCCTTAACATGGACCATCGTAGGCGTTTACATCTTGCATCTCTTCTCTTCGATGTGATCAGTACCAAAGCCCCAGCGTACCTCTATAATAAACTGACATGGATGGGATGTAATAATGGTATAACTACTAGGGCGACCCTCGTCAAACTGGCAGTACCAAAACACCATAAATCAATTTTTAAAGGTAGTTTTAAATATAATGCGACTAAGTGCTGGAATAATTTACCACCTCCATTACGAAACTCGAGGACCTTAGCAAGTTTTAAACATGGCTTTAAAAAACAACTTCTTACCGAGTTTCGTGACCAGCCTTAGTCGCATAGGATATTACAGGGTACAATTGTGTTCATTGTTTATTGTGCTATATTTCATATCTATATTATATGTAAAAAATTATGTTATTGTGTTTTGTTTATATTACTATTATTATTAATTTGTACTTGTGTTGTGTATTTTATTAATTATTATATATTTATATATTATTATCTATATTTAAGTATACATAAGAAATTATAATATGTATATTTTATAACTTGAGTCTATTGACTGGCACTCCAACAAGGGGCTACTGAAAATCAGCGCTTCACAACAAGTGCAGCACATGCTGAGTAGCGACCCTTTTTAGCACCACACTGATTAGGAATAAGTCACTATTTTTATTTTATTTGTTGCTTTTGTTTAGTTTGTATATTTTTTTTTTCTTTTATTATGTGTGTGGTGTTAAATAAACTTTTCTTTCTTTCTTTCTTTCTTTCAAAATAAACTAAACTTAACAAAATTAAATACTTCGATTCTTAACTGAAACAAAATATCCTTATCAAGTCATAAAACATCATCTTTGTTATCCTTAAACGCATAAACAACACTCGTATTAATCTATGGTCATCCTGCGCAGGCGCAGTTTGGACTCGCTAAACTGTATAGAATGCCGCACGTGCGCGTCGATATGCGGGTACGGACGCACGCACCCGCGAAATGCTTCCGCACTTAATCTGCATATAAAAAAAACAATATATGCAATTGAAGTTGTTATTTAAAACGAATTGTACATAAAACAAACTAAATAAATAAAATCTCACTTGTATGCCTCCGTAATTTCTAGAGCTATTATGGTTGTTTTTCGGATTTTCGTGGGATCGAACAAAGCGTCTTCGCCGAAGTGCGCTCCATCTCGCAAATGAGTTATCTGCGGCATTAAACGGCGGAAAAAATGTTTTTATATAATTTAATTTTTATCCTTTAAAATTTGCGAGACTGTACGTGAAAAAATTGTCAATCACATCGGCGATTGGCAAACAAAATCATTATTTAAATTAAAATCAGCAATCAATTTTTAATATTACCTCTTTTCCATTAGCATCCATAACTGTCATTGATCCAGATGCTAAAATATACATACAATCTATAGGTTCACCTTGCGATACCACAACCTACAAACAACAAAAATTAATTGCAAAAAAATAGTAAATTAGTAAAATAAACAACAATAGTTCACCTCTCCAGGCATAAACACGGCTTCCACGAGATTAAAAATGATCGTATTCACAAAAGCAACAGGCATTTCTTGGAAAAGCGGTATCTTCGAAACTAAATCTTTGCAACAATGCATGTTTATGTCTTGTTTTATTTGCTCGTTAATAGTATTCAATATGTACTCTTCGTTGAAATAAGTCCCGTTGAATTTATAGTTAACGAATAGAAGGATCTTTTTCTGCAGAAAGTTGGGTAGACGCTTTAATTCCATATATTCTTTGAGGTCTCTTAGCTTGCCATTAAATGTGAATCGGTCGTATTGGCTGTATATGAAGAGACGAAATACTGTTGCAAATGAAAATATTATGAAGATCAGACCGAGTAAACTTATGAGTGATGTTAGAATGAGATCTGGAAAGATAAAAAACAGACAAGAAAAAAACTATCTAAACAAAATTGTTTGAAAAGTTAAATTGGTAAAGTAAGTACTTTAAACTGCACTGCCTACGTACCACTAATTATAAACTCATCAACCGGCCTATAATACCCTGCACCAATGCATAATCCAACAACCCAGAACAAATTAGTACTGTACATCTGAAACGTAGGTTGCTTGGTCATGTTAAAGCTTCGCTTGCTCCATACATCGAAGGAATAGTTATTCTGCGAAAAGAACACTGGAACTTGGTAGTAAATGTACGTCATCCAATGAAAGAATAACACGACTCGCACCATCACGCCGATAGCGGCTGTGGTTAGATAGGATAGCTCTAATTGCTCATACGCGTTCTGCCACTTATCCTTAAGGGTTATAAGTCGAGGTAGCTTAAAGATATACATCACAGTGTTAGTAGGATATACACAGTTAGGATAAGGCGTGTACAATTGTAAAGGTAGGGCTCCAATAAAATCTAGAATAAAGTTTCCCTTTATGTATCGTTTCGCAATCATGCCCAGGTTTAATACGATCGATTTTTTGTCTTCGTCGTTGTAGCCAGTGATGAATTTTGTGCATATGTCAAGAGCGGCGAAAGCGTCGCAAAATAATATGAAAGGGTCGAAAGAATTTGGACCTAAAAACATATTTGATTTATTTACTGTAGTTCATCGTGAAAAAAAACACAATAACTGAATAACTTACGTATTAAAAACACCTGGAACGGCATATACATCAGTACGGACATCGTAACAACCAATCCAATGCAATCCCAATAGAACTTAATCGCACTATATGGATGCCAGATTATCGCAAACGCACTAGCCATTTGCTTCTCCTTCTCAAGGGCTAAATTCTTCCTGCTTCTGATATAGAAAACTGTACCGTGGTGCCATTCACACGGGAACATTAAGTAGCGAAAATTGCATATCAACTTTTCAAAGAATCCAGCTGTTGGTGGCAGGTCCATGCAGACAGGCTGTTTTGGTAACATGCATTCGTGTTTTATTGTTTTCATTGTTAATAATTATTATTTAACCTAGCATATATAATATTTTTAAATTATGCTATTATTGCATTTGGCATGTCTGTCAAATGTCTATCATCTTGATATTCTTTTTGCTTACGATGCTTTAAAAGAGGTTGTTTAATATAGTATAAGAATCTAGTATAATAATTGTGATAAATGATAATAATCTATACCCGGCGCGGCCTAAGATGATCCCTATGACAGTTCGTCTTAGTGATTGCTCGTATGATGGATCGTGTCGATACTTTACTATTTTATAGGCTAAGGCGTGGTTTGCATTCAGCCACGTCGGTAAACATGTTTTTACAAATATTATAAAATGAATTTTTAACGTCTATTATGTAAACGAAACGGTAAGTAAAACGAAAGTTTTCCAAAACATAAAAATGCACCTTATCATTTTCTCGTAATCTTTAACCCGTTTAACACAGTGTATATTATTTTATCATGAAAATGGAATCCCCCATTTAATTTTTCTAAAAAACTTATATTATCATAGGTAAGTAAATTAACGCGAACGGTAATTAATTAATTAATTATGCTGCGATCTTCTGTTCCATTCAATAGAGAATGAACTATAGCTTAAGCATGGAAAAAATGTGAACTCGTTTCCATTATCGAAATTTGTTTATCGATACTTTCCGCACTAGTCGATAAATGCCAACGATGTAAGTTATGAAGGACGTAAACGTAAAGTCAGATTGATATAATTTCTCGTAAATGTTAAGAATTGTTATAATTCCAACGGAATATCATTGTAATGGCATAAAGCTACGTAAAAATTAATAAATGCCATTTTTAGACGCCTCCAATACGTTTCTAATTTAATGGTGACGCCATTACAAGTTTGTCTCTTGAGAATAACTGTCAGTGTCATAGGGATCATCTTAGGCCGCGCCGGGTATATACTAGATTTTATAAAAGCTAAATGTGGTATTTAGTTGATTATCTCATATAAAAACTATCTACACAGAAGTTAAATACAACTAAAATGCCCGTATTTGAAGTAACCAATATAACGTGACCCTTTGTTACCAGAAAAAGACATTCACCGTGGTGCACATGGGTCGCGCGGCGGGGCTCACACTGGACTGGGCGAACGGCTTCTCGCTCAGTGAGGGGTCTCCCGGTGCACCGCCTGTATGGGCTTATAGGTAAGAAACTTTTAATTTATTTGTAAAACGAAACTAATCTAACGAGTTACGACCATATACATAACAAGCAAAGAAGGGAAAATTCGTTGTAATGGTACTGTTGAGATTTATAAAATTCCTTTCATGTACATTACTTCTAAATATAGCTCAAGCAAAGTGAATCGATTTTATATTATAGAGATGATGATGATGTTGTATTATTTTTTTCCAGATTTTCTCAACTACGAGGTTCAAGTGATGACGGTAAATCCAAACTGAAGTTACATTTCCAGGACACAGAAACTAAAGTTATTGAAACAAAGGTAAGATTTGTAATCATGAGAGTTATAAAATATATTATCTTGTGTTTCATAGATTGTATTAATGAAAGTAAAATATTTTTTATTTGTGTCTTCATGCTTTTAACTTAAAAATGTCTGCTTTTTAAGACATTTAGACGTAAAAGTAGCGTATATTTTTTTATGATTTATATCTCAAACTGCAATATATTTTCCAGGAGCTGGAATGCCAGATACTACAAAGTCTGTTGTTCTGCATGCACGCGTTCCTCACGGCCAAGGTAGCGTCCGTTGACCCGGCTTTTCTCGCCTCCATACAACATTCTAATTGAAGAAAGTCAAAAGACTATGGGACATCCGGTTTTTTGAAGAAAAAAAATTGAACAAACATTATTTTTTTTTGCTTTCAATTTAGAGTTGAGCGAAATACTGATAAAAAGATATTATGTTGAATTATTTCAGTGAATTCTGGAGTTGGAACGCAGTATTAGAGAATTTTTATTTAAAAAAACTCAAACTTTTAAATTCATTGATAAAATATAATAAACTCAAACGAATATAAAGATCTGTCACAGTTTAGATATCAAGTAAAAAAAACAGTTTGTCTATGTTTCTTCGCATTTAATCAAAACATTGTATATAATATTGTGTAAGTGGCATATTATTATGAAATATTGTAAGGACAAGTTTTAGTAATTAATCTGGTTTAGCAAGTTAGACCTAGTTACAGGTCTGGTGATGATTGCTATTCAAATATTAATTGTGAATTACTGTTGGTCTACTTCTCAATGGTCAAGTAGATAGAGAGAGATAGTGAACTTTATTGTTGTCTCTTTCTTTCGTGTTAAAAAGAGAGATGCAATTTGGGACAGGCGTGACATGAACATCTATGTATTTGTAATAAAAATTAAGCTAGTCACAATATACAGTTGTACATAAACCCGACTTCAAAAAAGAAGGAGGTTCTCAAATTCTTCCATCACGTCGCGTATTTGTTTCGAAAACCCTCCTTCGTAGTTTCTATTAAATATATGGATATAGAAAAGTCGTTGAAGGTATAAAACAAGGTAAAATTATATTTTACCTATAATAAGTGTATTTTTACTTGACTATCGAGAAGTTGTTTCCATAAAATGTTACGAATAATTTGAACGTCTTCAGTCTTCCTATTTTAAACGAATCTTAAGTGTTTATTTTATAAGTATGTAGGTTCGCTATGGAATAGAAAAAAAAAAGATTAAGTTAAATTTTATGAAGTGAAATGTCAAAAATATTATATGAAACGTTTTATCAAAAATCACCAAAAAAATTACCATTTGAGGTAATTAATAAAAATATTCCACATGTTGCATTCAATGAGATATGAAGAATAGATTGTAATTTAATAGTAAATGTATTATAAGTTTTATAATTTTATGATCCCTTTTCTAGAAATATTTTATATTACTTAATAATTTTACGTGTAAATGCATTTATTATTATCAGTATTATTTTTTTGTATTTAAGTTTCTATTTTAAGAAACATCGAATATTAGTATTAAATTTTACATTAGTTGAAACATTTTAGATAGTCTTAAAATATACAAATGGTTAAAATATTACACATCATTACATTATAGTATAAAAAAAAATAATTATTAAAATTTCAAAAAACGCGTGATTGTTTTTAGGTATTTTTACTTATACAAAACTCTGAAATACGTGTATGAATTATTAAATTTAAATTTTTTTCAACCAAAAAAGGATCGTATTATTAAAGAATATAAGGTTTGAATTCGAATATCCTAGAAAAAAATATTTAATCGGAACTACCTATATGGCATTTCGACAAAATGTATGAAGTCAAATCTAATGGCGGAAGCTTATAAATAAATTTATGTTATTATACATATTCGTTATAACTTCCAATTTTATACAAATTATGTATGCATAATGAAAGCAACGATTATTTTATGTTTAGAGGCTATTAAATGTAAAGAATCTCTAATAATAAGTGTGGAAAAGAATCAATGGCATTGAAAAAGTATTCAATATACTCACATTACAATATAATATTAAGAAACATAATATAAGATAACATAATATTAATAACTATAGGCATGCTAGGTCAATCATTATATGTTTATGTCACAGCCAATTACCTTAATCAGCCTTTCAATTAATAGGCTAGTCTCTTTTATTAACGGCGCCATTAAGTCAAAAAAAATCTTGCCTTAAAATCATTCAGAATTTATTGCAAGAGCCTCCAAAACAAATACATAGATAAAGATAAAAGAATAATATCACTGATCATATAAAACTATTGGCGCGTTCGTATAATTGTGCATTTACATCAAACGAGCGAATGTTTATTCCAACTCCAGTATGTCAAATTATTGTAGTGAAAACAGGCGTAGAGCATTCTTTCGTTGTTCTTAGTGCGTTCGAAAAGATTCGATGCAATGTTCTAATACTGAATAACACTGAATACGAGATTTCGCTCTAGCTCCATATTCGTTTGGTCTAAATGCAAACATATTTTTAGAGATGCAAAAACTTCGATAAAAATTATTTTATTCGCGAAATCGACAGACGTTTATAAAAAACTAGCGACCCGCCCCGGCTTCGCACGGGTGCAATGCTGATACTAAATACACTACAGAAAAATTGTGAACGTTGTATAGGTATAAAAATATAGCGGCCCGCTCCGGTGAGTCCGGCATCGCACGGCCGTATAAAATACATAGCCGGGCGGCCGCAAACGCTACGTCCCGCAATTTTTAAATCTGTAATATCTTCGAAAATATTCACTTAAATCATACGGTGTAAAGGGCCATATAGATCTATATTACATGAACAATGTATCCATGGTATTTAATTGGTTAAGGATTAATGCTGTATTGGTTAAAATCGCTTCGAAAATTAGCCATTATTTGTCGTAAAAAGTAAATGACAAAAAAAAGTTATTGTGGGTTATCCATAAGAGATAGACATATACCATCGCGGACTTTTCTGTAGACCTTTTCAATGTGTATAATACTTAGTACATTATTTTGATAAAACTCGTAGGGTTCAGCCTGCGTTTGCAATGTAAGCGGAATAAATGTAATTTTTTACGACATCACATTAGAAACCTCAAAAATAACAGTACTTCTCCACTACTTAATGGATCTTATTATACATATAAACCTTCCTCTTGAATCACTCTATCTATTAAAAAAAACCGCATCAAAATCCGTTGCGTAGTTTCAAAGATTTAAGCGTACAAAGGGACATAGGGACATAGGGACATAGGGACAGGGAAAGCGACTTTGTTTTATACTAAGTAGTGATATAATTAGCCCCAAGTAGGTTTAACGTTTGCGCTTTCATCATATCATTAAAATTAGGCAAATATATATTTTGGAATCATAGAGCTATATCGTTTCGATATATTTATTTCGTAGATTTGTTGGAGAAATTTTCATATTCTATATTGGCTGAGGTGTGTCGCATATTGAAAATGTATATAAGAAACATTCTCTTTTGTTCTTGATTTTATGTTTTCGTGATAAATTAAAGTTACTTAGTTTTTTTATTTTTTGTGAAAATACGTTTTACGTACCTACGAAAACGAAAGATTTAAAATCCAATAAAATAGAAATATCACTAATATTAAAAATAGTTAAATTATAGGAGTTTGGAGTTGTTTTCTCCAATTACACAAATAAACACACTTTTTTTATAATAAATGCAATGTAATAAAAAAAGTATTTAATTTCTGTTTCAAGATGCGATACGATATAGTATTTTTAAATAGCTTTATAAGTTTGTAGACTTTACATTCAAGAGGCTATAATAAGTTTTATTAGATATTGTATATAGTAAGCTAATCATTTTCTCTGTGCTTTTATATAGGTGTCAATTCTAAAACTATATTTACAACAGAATTATTGTAATGTCAATTAGGAGAAGCTATTTGCACTTTTCACAATTAATCAAATTAATTATTTTTGTCAGCGTTTTTACAGTAAATTTTAGAAAAGCCAATTTCAATAGCTTAGGTAGATCCACAAAATATTTTCCCACGAAGTTTTCAAACTAGAAATATTTTGCTAAAATAAAATCAATTAAACGGCCTATATTGATTACATTTTTAAATAATATTTACTTGTACTTCTGGCTAAAAATTGTGTGTAATTTTCAGAATCAAATATAGCATAATAAATATAAAATTGTACTATAGTATAATATATATGAATATAAATATAAAATATTCATAATTACGTTACATGCTCCCGATGCATACATTCATAATTTGTATTATATCCCTACACCCAAAAGCTTAATAAAATTATTAACGTAATTTCATTATATAACATCATCACAGGTAATTATTAGTAAGACGCTATACTTACAAGTCGAATTGTAAACTTTAAAACACTTTTTAGGATATATATTCTATAATTCGACACATCACACTTTCCCGATATAAGCACAAACACTTACTGAATAAAAACTTCTGAATAGTGACTTTAACTAACTTGCAATACATTGCTGCTAATGTTATACATTCTAATATATTATACAGTTGCAGATAAGTAATCTACACTTAGAAATCGACGACAAGCTATAATTTTTATTTAGTTCTACCTATGCAAACAAATCGTTGTAATATAAATAATGATTGTCCTTTGTCAATTTCAGGGCAATTATTTACAATTATCTTGCTAAGGAAATCAGCATCTGTATTTATTTTAAAACCCATTTTTGCGTGTTATTAACGAAATACTAACGAATTCTATTAAGCAAAAATGAACCTTATCTAGTATATAAAAAGCTCATATTAAACTCGTGTTGTTATATCGTAGTTGCATGAAAATATTAATATAAGATTCGTTACATAATACTCATAGTGGAATATAATAATATTTAGCGTTGTAAATACGTTATAAGTTGACGGACGGCCGTATTTAGTCAATTTAAGAGTTGTACTCAAGACTGAATTAGGCGTTTTTGTGTTAATGAAAAATGTACTCTAGGTCGTCTACATAAAACATATTTTAAAACGTTTCATTGTTAATCAACGTATTATTAAAAACTTAATCGAATATTATTAATTGGGTGTTAAATTGTTTACTCTAAAACTTATTATATTTGTATTGTTTAGAAATTTTGAGTTTTTTTGACTCGTAGCTAACAGCAAAAACCTGTTGTTCATGCCCGTTTTTATGTTAAATCGATTTTTGTACTACAACTACTCTAGAACAAAAAAATGGTCAAAAAGTCTAATATTTTATTAAGGTTCAATATAGAAACGGACAAGAGAAAAATATTGTATGTAACAGTCTGCATATCTAAGTTACTACAAAACAACGTAAAATTGAATAATATTTCAACATCGACTCAATGATGACATGTTTACTTCTAATTATGTATAAGCTACTCCCTCTAAATAATCAACCCGTGTTGTGACCCCCATGTGTGATTTTGAACTTTAGTTCCGTGTAAATACGCGATATATCCATAATAGGTAGCCTAGATCATTCAAAACAAATAGATACACAATCCTACACAAAAAAAAGACGGGTTGCACTCCGGGAGTGCCGGCAGAAGTGAAAACTTGATTATTAACGTTGAGCATGTTTGATATTACGTCTTACGCTTTTTCGATCAGGTCACGTGTCCTGACGCGAGTTTAAGATTTTATACCCATTACAGAAAAAGTGCTCAACGCCGCTAAAGAAGTTTTCACTTCAAAAATTCAAAATGTCCTCAAATGTAACAATGGTTACAACAGAATCCATCTTACTAACGTTAATTTCAGGAGTGAATACACCTTACAGACGTACCTACAAAAAACGTAAACTAGCTGGTTCATATGCACCAAAGTAAATTCAACCTTATTGGGATGACATAAAGCCCGATTTACACAATATTAAACCCCTGAGTGAATTTTTTGACTGATTGTGTATCTAATTGTCATTAATGATCGAAGTAAGTAGCAATAGATCAAGATTTGTTCGTCCAATTATCGATGTATATTCAGAAATGTAATAGGTGTCGGTATAAGCTATTGTATGTTTTTTTGTATTCGAGTTGACCGTTTGTTGGTGTTGTAGGTAAGCTATGGAAAATGAATGACCAAATATATTGCAAGTAAAAGCATCTAGTAGATAATTCAAATTGTTTAAAAATAGTACAAGTGTCTGTTATAGTTAGAATTTATTGATTTATCGCATTGTATTTTATTACTTGTCTATTATTTACGGTTTACGTTTTATTCTAAAGAATCAACGAATACTGTATGTTCTAATAAAACAAATTTTAAACCAGTAAGTCTCAAACTTAGATTAATTTAACGATGTGTATTGTCAAATACATTTTGTCCAAACAAAGTAAAATACAATGCGGATAAATGAAATCTTTTTCTATCTTGTCATAGCGTAAAAGCATTTCATAGGAAAATAAAACCCCATCCATAGTTATCTAGTTATTAGATTACGTTGAACAATATATTTTGGTCTGCAAACTGCTATCAGAGCGAAAGAGACAAAACATTACAAACAAATCTGTACAAAGTCATTCTTAATTTTTTGATGCTCATAAATAATTCTACCCAACTCTTTAACTTTTAATACTTTCTCATATTATTCTCTTGTAGTTTCAATTAAATAATTTTCCAATATTGTAGCCTAATTTGTGAACTAATTGAAGTAGAATGGATATTTGTTGTTTCCGTGTGTTGTATCGACGAGTTGAATGTATACCTAACTACAATAATATTAGCGGTTGATAACTAGTTATTTATAACTGTTGATTATGTAACTGAATTGTATCCATTAGTAAAATTGTAAATCCGATACATGTCTTTCATTTTTCACCCTCAAACATAACCCTTGTATATTGCTAAAAGCTAGTCGTCGAGTGTGATAGTGTATACTGTCTGATAAGTATATTTTTTCAAGATTTAAGTATATGGACTAAAAGTACCATATCTTACATTACCTTGATATTCCAAAGTACATGTCGTCTTTTTTCTTAAAGGGAGAGATTATACAGGGAATAAATAAAAGAACAATGTTACTGTACCGTTTAATCGAAGCGTGGAAAAAAGACAGCTACACAATATAACCTACCAAGCGACATTCACACGCCGCGCTAACACCAAAACATCGACTTAAATAACTTATACTAAAGTAAATACGAACGAAAGCCGAAGAACATTAAAACGCTGGACTTATGATAAATTAAGAGCATGTAGTAACATGTTACAATACTTCAAACTCACAGGTAAAGGTCAAGCCACATCTATCCCATTTATCCACAACTTTTAGGTGTAAAAACTAAGGTCATAATTACTTCTACACGTTTACTATTTCGCCTTGTCAATGATAACAATTAGTCACAGAATAATTTTAAAACGAGTGTATAGCTTGGCCCTAATTTTACATCCAATCAGTATAAAATGTAACAGATTAGTACCTACGTACTACCACTGCTTATACATTACCTAACATTGGTTTGAAATAAATTTAACGTGAGTATGACAAAAAATACGTGTGGCACTCGAGGACTGCCGCGGTAAAGCTATTGCATAGCATCGCATCGCTGTGCTGGTTGGAGTAGGGGGTGTTAGGTTTTTTCGTTACGGAATTTTTACATTCGGTCGCCGCGCTCAAAGTCTGAGATAAAAGCTATGCAAAAGCTTAAAAAGATCTAATAGGTATAAACAAATTGTTGTTTCGATTGATATAGTGATTACTGAATACAAAAACAATATCATTGTTATACAAAATACAGAAAGGAATCATAAAATGGTAATCTCTTATAAGGGTGAGTAGGTATACATGTTGGAAACTTCTGTTTATATAATAATTATTTGGCTTTTTATAGACCCAATTTCCTCCACAAATGAATCAATGTATTTATTAATATTAATTGGCTGTTATTTTTATTATATCGTTCAAAATGTCATGTTCAACGGTTACTTTTATTAACAGTTTCTTTTGTAGACGAAATCAGATCTCAGTAAGGGCCGGCGCCCACTGACGGCACGGCACGGCATGGCACGGCAGAGCATCCCGCGGCGTGCAATGGCATCCCGCGGCGTGCAGTGGCATCCCGCGGCGTGCTGCGTGATCCCGCGGCATTCAGTGGCATGCCATGGCATCCTGCTAAAAGCCCCACTAATGCTGCATAAGTTTCAACCTTATTTCAACTAGCTAGCAATCATAATTCCTCGACCCCAAAGTGACGCATACGCCTCGCGGGATGCAATGGCGCGCCGCGGCATTCCTTGGAATGAAACAGCAAGACACGTCATGCCGCCGCATCCTGCGGCGTGCCGCGTCATGCTGCAGCATCCTGCGATACGTCGCGGCATCGTGGCATCGAAATAAAGTAACTTGAATTCTAAACTGATTGAAATAAGATTCAAAATAACTTCATTAGTAATAAAATCCTCTGCCCTGCCATGCCACGCCGTGCCGGCAGTGGGCGCCGGCCCCTAAGGCAGAAGATTGTTAAAACTATTTATTAACTCAACTGACTAGATGTCAATATCTAATTTTAACTATTAACTTAGTATATTGATATAAATATGATTCATAGAATATTTTTATTTTAAACAGTTATAAAATTTTATTTTATTTTTCCTAATAAAATTATTGTCTCGATTACTGATTAGTTCAGACGATTTGTATTGAGCGCATTAACAAAAACGTGTTTTTAATTTAACAATCAATAAAAATAATTCTTAACTATGTTTATTTTCATAGCTATGTTTTACTTTAAATATCCAAGAGAGAGATGGTAAATAACTTTGAGTACGTACTGTATTGTCTTCATTTACTAATCGTCATCTTTTTTATACTATGTGTTGAACAGAGACAGACGAAAATATTTAGAGCATCCCTAGCTCTTGATATTCAACGTTCAAGAATGAACCAACACTCATAAAGCTCTCGTTAATACGCACAATATTTAAACACTAGCAATGCCCTGCGGTTTCACCCGCATAGATAGCGATATCGTTACAGTGAAAAGTCTACTATAGGTCGGACTATAGGTTTAATTTTTAATCACATGAAATCACCTTTACCCCGTCCCGCACTACGGCCTTTTTTTTTTTAGTGGAGAAATCTTTCATAGATACCCACGGCCTCCGGGGGAGGGGCCGTGGGTTATGTCGGATTCCTACCGACCAAAACCCCACTGTGTTCCGTCAAGACGCATATTGGTAGAATTCCTCCGTGACCCCCGCATTACGGCCTGCTCGAACAGTATACCTACTATTTTCTGTAGATTGACACTTTTAAAAATTCGTTATATCTTTTGAATGGAATATCCAATTCCTTTCATTTAAAAAGTATTTTGCTGGTATTGAAACAGTCTATAATAAAACATCATTTAATGGGATAAGGATTAATATATGTGTATGGATAACATGGTTTGATTACTGTCGGCACTTCTATTTACTTTGAAAACGTAAAAAAGTTGTTGTAGTAACATAACTACTGAAGATGGACATATGGTATCGCGGACTTTCTTGTAGATATTGATCCATTCTATAATACCGTAGAACATTTTTTTGTTCTATCTTCAATAGATTCCGCAGCGCACGCGATGACAGAAGTTTTATTGAGGATTTTTTTACACCTTGGGTTACATTATTGCATTTTTGGTAAGGATCTCTAATTTTTTTGAAAATGCAATATAGCCTATGTTGCTCAGTAAAGATGCAGCTTTCTAATGGTGAAAGAATTTTTGAAATCGGTCCAGTAGTTTTTGCGTGAAAACCATACATACATACATACATACTACATACATACTTACAAACTTTTCCTCTTTATAATATTAGTATAGATATCACTACATAGTATAAAACAAAGTCGCTTTCCCTGTCCCTATGTCCCTATGTCCCTATGTCCCTTTGTACGCTTAAATCTTTGAAACTACGCAACGGATTTTGATGCGGTTTTTTTTAATAGATAGAGTGATTCAAGAGGAAGGTTTATATGTATAATAAGATCCATTAAGTAGTGGAGAAGTACTGTTATTTTTGAGGTTTCTAATGTGATGTCGTAAAAAATTACATTTATTCCGCTTACATTGCAAACGCAGGCTGAACCCTACGAGTTTTATCAAAATAATGTACTAAGTATTATACACATTGAAAAGGTCTACAGAAAAGTCCGCGATGGTATATGTCTATCTCTTATGGATAACCCACAATAACTTTTTTTGTCATTTACTTTTTACGACAAATAATGGCTAATTTTCGAAGCGATTTTAACCAATACAGCATTAATCCTTAACCAATTAAATACCATGGATACATTGTTCATTTAATATAGATCTATATGGCCCTTTACACCGTATGATTTAAGTGAATAGTTTCGAAGATATTACAGATTTAAAAATTGCAGGACGTAGCGTTTGCGGCCGCCCGGCTATGTATTTTATACCCGTGCGATGCCGGAGGCCGGAGCGGGCCGCTATATTTTTATACCTATACAACGTTCACAATTTTTCTGTAGTGTATTATTTTTATACCTATACAACGTTCACAATTTTTCTGTAGTGTATTTAGTATCAGCATTGCACCCGTGCGAAGCCGGGGCGGGTCGCTAGTTTTCAAATAAAATGGAGCTTATAGACTATATTATAATATTATGATTTAACATAAATAGGTAATATTTCAATATTTGTCTAATTATATTTTTTCGAATACGACCCTTGCTTCTAGAAGAATTGGGTTTCTGTATAAAACAATTTGGCATTAAAATTACATGATATCGAGTTTATAATAATATTATGTTAATACTATAATGGTATAAAAGTACAGAATGTTCCGCAATGAATCTGAATACCTTATAATAAATATCAAAAGTCCTCTTATTTCTACTAAAACTATCTAAGTAGGTACTAGACTTTAATTTGAAAATTATCAGAACTTTAAAAGTAAATTAACTTTAATTGACTGTATAAGTTTGTGATAGTTTTATAAGATGTTTATAATGTTGTGTCTAAATATAGCTAATAAATAAATATTAAGTGGAAAACAAATAAAATCGCAACTATGGAAGTAAAAAATTAAATTTCTCAAGATATTTCTATCACTTTGATTTAGGCACGCATTGTGGAACACTCTGTATAGGTAAATCTTAGAGCAACACATCAGATGGGTGGGTATAATATTTTTGATGTGGAAAAAAAGTAAGTAAATGAAGAAACATTTTCGGGAAATTCGACGAGTCACTTTATAACTGGCAATCAATATCAAATTAGGTACCGATATTGACATTCGTTTCGTTCACAGGTTTCGTTACTATCGACTTTTACAATGTGTTGCTCTAAAATATAAACAGAAGTCTAAACGTCTGTTGTATAAGTATAGATAAGTATTTTGTGCGTGTCTAGTACCGTCTACTTAAGGAATTCTTAAATTTCATAAGACCAAATAATAATTAAATGGACTTATTTAGGGGAGACCGGGTTTGGTTGTCTCACGGGTTGTTTGTCACAGCGGTCTTAACACAAAACTGAACTATCGAATAAGTCTGTTGAACAGCGTGGCAAGAGCGATACAGTGAAAACGCTGTCCCAACTTCGCGGCAGACCGCTCCGATCTGCCGTGAGGGCCTCACACGTGTTTATTGTTTTCGCACAGCAAAAGTAAATTTTTGTGCTGCTGTGTCGAACCTCGTAATTATACGTTCTTGTTTTACAGTAATAATCTTTCAGTTCATTTGATGATGATGAAATGTGTTTTATAATATCGTAGTATAGTTTTTTAGATATTCATTGATCGGAATTTATTTTCAATTTTATTTTCATGAAACGTGTTATGGGGCTCGTTGTCACAAATTTTCGGGGGCTGGTTGTCACCTATCAACCAGCCCCCTGTATGCGAGATGACTTTAATTGCGTTTTGAGGTTGTTTGTTTTAGCCGTAAATTTTCAATCAACACCGGAAAATCACCCTAACAAACCTGCTGGAAGTCCATCTGCCCTTGATGACTCTATATTGACTCACGATTATTATTGTTTGCTAAAATTGTGATTGATTAATATTCAGACTGAAATAAAGACCGTAGACACGGTTTCATTTGGTTAAGAGTTCTTAATTAAAAATTATTCCGTAAAATTATAAGACCAAAGTGTGACTTTCTATTTATAAATTGCCTGTTATTTAGTACGTGACTACCTACCCTAGGCATTGTGACAACCATGCCTGACCCGGGGTTATAAGTCACATTTTTCTTTAGAGTGAAAATACAAAATATTTCTACAACTGATAATATTACACAAAAATACGTTTATTTATTTTGTAACAGAATAATTACACTATCCTTTGGTATACAAATATCATTCCTAAACAACGTATTTTGGAAGTTACATAAAAAAAGATAAAAATGTGACTTTCATCCCCGCTCTCCCCTACAAACTGATATTTAACGTTATTTTAGTTAACATTTATAGAGCCTTAATTTTTCAACCAATTTCTCGGAAAAGGTCTAACATTTAATATAAATTTCACAGCTATCATAAGTATCATTTTCACCCACAATTATTACGTGGTCTTAAGACTTAAAAGCTAGTCTACAAAGGTTTACAAGCCTAGACGATGAAAAAATACAAAATTTGTTATATTATCACTTTATAGTATAGATATATTGAGTATGTATATTATAATTTTATTATTGTCGCATTATCTACATTTGTAAGTAATATACGATACGTGTAAAAAGATTTTAAAGCCAGTTCCTAATTGATAAAATGAACTAAGTACGACATCGTTGACAGAATTGACTATTTGATATACGGATGATTTGGATGTGTCGCGTAACGAACAATGCTAGAGTAAAATGTAGAGGAGGTATTTTTTGATAAATCTTCAGACGCGATTTAGGAATTTAAAGTCATAAAAATCGAAAATATAGAACTTTAAGGGAATAGTAGATGCACTAAAAAATACACAGTATTATGGTAGGTACACTAATCGATTTTCTTTTCTTATTCACATCATGAAAAATGATCCTCCGTGTTATTTTATATTTGATGTTGTTTAGAAAAATAAAGAAGGTGCATAAATAAAAGCGAACAGTATCTTCTAGCATCGTTCGCCATGACGACACCGTTCAATTTGTAAAAGATATGCGCTCTGTGATAAAGTACTTACAACAATTACCATTTACTAACTCCGACACCAAACCTCCTACGTTACACTAAACTGTAAACATCTATAACACAACCATTATCATAGCCCATATAATAAATACTCCATAACAAGGCGAAACAAACTCATCGAATTCAAAGCAAAGCTTCAGGAACGTAGGTATAATCTATAATATTAACGCAAAACAATATCAAGAAGATCCTAATACAATCTATTTAGAATTTAATTTCAATATATCAAAATATTTATTGTCACTAATAGATAACATTTATTAAATCTAGCTATATTAGATTAGAGAGTCATACCAGCTGACCCAAAGAGTTAGCCTGAACACGTGTCACTACAGTGTGCAGTGGTGTAACAGCAATACCTACACAATATATACGGTACAAATACGACATAATTCTACCATCGTATGTATAAACATTTAGTGACGAACATGTAATGTTCAATATAAAGCCAAATACCAATGCATTTCTCGTTTTATTTATAAAATTTATGTATTTAGTGCTTGCACTAACCTGTCACTAGAAGCGACTAGAAGGGAGAAGAGGTTCCTACAGTGAAATGTAATCAACCTTACATTTTGTTTGAGAGCATAAACGATTGCCTAGTTTCCTGTCTCGTGAAAATTAGCCCATTAGAAGGCACTATTTAGTTTTGGTTTTTACACAAAACATGCTGGCACGAACATATTACATATACCTATTTAAATAAATAATTTCATCATTAAACATTTTTGTCTGTAGCAACTACATAATCTATTCTTTTGGAAGGCATTGTTATAATTTGTATAAAGTAATATTCTATTCACTAGTACATATCTAAGTATTTCCTTATGCTGATAAATTACATTTCACTGCATTGAAGTAGAAGATAACAAATAAATAAATAATTTTAAGAACAATATTATGTAAATATAAATCTGAATATTTAAAAATAACATTTATACGAACATAAATGAAGATTTCAATAGATTAGAGGACACTATAGCATATCTAATTATACTAATGTTTCCTTAACAATATTTATATAAGATATATTATTTTAATGGCAATCGTCATATGTAAAATAAAAGGAAACTACCTATTTCTCCTTTTGACTTTTGACGGCATTTCAATATAGCCTATAGGTATGTTAAACTTTAATGAACTCAAAATGACTATGAAATAAACGATAGAATATGAATATTATAATGTAAAGTTTGTTTTTGATATAGAACATACACGAAGATAACTTATTAATAAATATTCAATGTATTCAATACATAAATCGATTGCCATTTATATTCTAATTCAGTCACTACGCCTCAGAGAGAAAGAACGCTCAGAGATACTGTCTAAAGAAGTCTACCAACGTAGATCTGTCCAATAGTTAAGTAGAAAACATTTATCAAGTACAATATAAAAATTTCAACCCTTTAACACTAATACAAAGCTCGAGTTATATAGAAAGGGA
Organism: Colias philodice; assembly: GCF_061535455.1. NCBI lineage: Eukaryota > Metazoa > Arthropoda > Insecta > Lepidoptera > Pieridae > Colias > Colias philodice. The sequence continues at coordinate 12,985,605 of NC_143091.1, read as the reverse complement.
CTTAGTAGTCGACAACCTTCAGCGTACACACGGCAACACTTATTCTATAATTTATAATAATATAATATACTAGCTCCACATCCTTCGGAACTAAATTCCTCATATATATAAGATAATATCTTTCGCTCTGACTCATTATTGTCTCGTTTCCTCTACTTTATTTATAATTGATTTTTATAACAGTTGCCGTCTGTACATAAAAACGTCATTACATATATATTTTTATGTTAAAATGCAATACCTATTACAGTAAGTTTGAGCACAGTTAACATTTATAGAGTAGAAAAATAAAGATTTCAATTTCAATTTACAAAACGAGAATTAAATAAAATAATACAACTGGTAAGATTTTTTTTTGAAAATGAGACTAATAGATACATTTATTCTATATAGACACATCTACACACCACTAATTTACGTTATCTGTAGCTAGTCTTATTGTCTATTAAAGCTATTTTACTATGACACGGACACCGCATCTTTTATATATTTTCCATATAAACACTCAACACTAAAGCAAATCCTAAATTCACTTAAACATGTTCTAAAAAATGTAAAGTACGAGTTATTGTCGAAAGAACACTCGAGCATTATGAAATTAGTCTGCGCCAATAATGGAACGAATGTTAAAATGTGAGTTAGATCGCGACAGCACGTTGCGTTGTAGACAGCGCGTGTGCAAGTGAGACTTGCGATCATTCTGTTTTCAATTCGTTAATTTATCAGCGCAAGTCATAAGTAATATACGATGGCTACGACAATGTACATCCAAAACAAATTTCCGAAGCACTTCCCACTAATCCTACACACCAAACACCAAATAAACACATTGAGCACGAAGAAATGAGGATGCATATAAAATCTTATTCAAGGCTAAAGCTTCAGGACCCTACTTCTTATCATAAGCGCCTTAATGTAAATACGACTCTAGATCGATAAAAGTATCGAGAGAAATAAATAATTTAAAGATTTATAAAAAAAGTTTTTGACACGTTACGGTAAACCTTTCTTCATAATAAGAGTTCCGCAGTATCACAGCATCGGAATTAGGCTGCGGTTGCACTGGGTGACAGAGTCATGTCATGTATATAAAATGCCACAATACGTATATATGTATATAGGTACGCGCATATTCGTCTATCCGTATATTCTCATAAAAGTCGTCTTCGGAAGATTTGACGACGGAAGAGCTGTTTTTGGTATCACTTAAAAATTGTAGTTATCCCGAATAGATATTAATATGTAGAAAGAATTTAATTTAAAATACATATTGTATATGTTAACATTTATCGTGGATTAATAAAATGTTCAATTTTGAAATTAAGAATTCGTTCATTGAATCGGACTATGTTGCAATCTGAGAATCTTGCCTGCAAGATCTAAAGGACTATTTTTTAATAATAATAATTGAAGTAGTAGATACTTATATTATTAAACATTTAAAATTCCCTTTATTGCCCAGTGTGACCACAGCCTTATCATACGACAGACATTAAAATATTAATATGTCATATTCATTAGAAGAATCATTGTCATTAATATTAAGTATATTGTCATAGTATAAATTATTGTCATACATTAACATTATCTTTAATACATTTTTATTGTCGCAATTCGAGTTTTATTGTCTCAATTTTCTTTCAATTCGCAACTCTGTTAATAAATCTTTTCTGAATAGACCACATTTCAAAATATACTATATCCTATCAAATAATACTAATACATATAATATTTGTCACTTGATTAACACTTAAAAAATTGCTCTACAAGCCGTCGTTTTCTTATCATAAATATTTACCACATAACAAATAAATCTGCCTTTATACTTCATCTTCTCATAAAATTCTGTATAATTAAAAGTTTACGTGTATAAATATATCTTAGTATAAAATAAATAAAATCTCCAAATAACTTGAAATATATCGATCAATTTTCTCCCTCAATGTCTTACAATCTTTGTCTTCACTTCAAGTTTGTTAGCAGAGTTGCGTATATTCGTCTATCCGTGGTTGCCTCAGATATCAGGTTCTGATGGGGCATTTTCGTCGTTATACAAGTTGATTTGCTTCTGTATCCACGGGATGTACTTGGGCACGTACGCGTACACGCCGGGCAGTCGCGGGTGGGCGCACTTTATACCCCACGACACGATGCCGCCGACGTACCACCGCGACTGGTCGTCCGGGTCCTTGCAGAGCAGAGGGCCGCCCGAGTCACCCTGGAGAATTTAATTAGGTTTATGTTACATGTCGAAGTATCAATAGGAAAAGTGATTTCGCTGTAAAAGCTGACCCGTAGGCTATGATGTAAGCTAAAGTGTGAAAGAAAAAAGAAAGAAAATTTTCTTATAAAAAGGGTTTGGAAATGAACCATCGCGACTGGTCGCGAAAGACTGGCTTAGCAAACAATTTGCAATCAAATTGCTCAATTTAGAGATTTACACGTTATTATATCAAAGTGAATTTTATATAACCCACAAGATGATACTATGAAATACAGTGATTATTTTTTGTTATTTTCTACTCATAATTTATTTTCGGGTAACCTTTTCATTATACAATATTAATCAACATTCAATAGTAAACAATAAAACAATGTAAACAATTCTTTATAAAATCCAGAGAAAAGAAAGTCGAAACACAATTTAAATCTTCAAGGACTTGCTTAAGAAAACAAAATACATTCTCAACAGATAAGCAATAAAATGCAGCGGAGTATTAAGCTTGGTGCAATAAATAGCGAGTCAGAGCTGAAGGCAATATCTTTTCTTCATGTTTGCGGCAGTACTCAGGCGTAACAAGCGGGCTAATATTACTAAGACCTAGAACGGACGTTGCGTCCATTTTTGCCTATTTTATCGGCAGTGAAGTTAAACCGGAAAGAAATTAGCTTTATTGCATAAAGCTCAGACGTTGATAATGGTTGTAGCAAAATTTGTCTGAGTAATTTAATATAATGTAAAGTTATGTATAAGTTATAATATTATCCATGATTTATCATTGCCAAAATAAAGCTTCGAGCTATTAAAGCTAAAGCTTAAAGCTTAAAATTTTCAAGCAGATACGTTCGAAACAATATTGTTTGTTTTATTTATTTGCAGAGGTATGTGTTAACATACTTGACATTAATTGTAGCCTTCTGTTTCTTCGTTGCTTTCAAAACTAAATAATATTATACTAAAGTAAGCTATTATTTAAAACAATTATAAATTAAATAACTTTAATAATTCAGAATATCGCCGAAATTCGTTTGAAGTCAGTAAAGAAAAATTTAGATTTCATGGAAAATTTATTCGAATTTTGTAGTTGTACATTGAACTTTAAGTCACAATGTAATTGAAATTTGTTAAAGAATACAATTAATTAACTATTACTAACTGTATTCGCTATGGCTTCAGTAAATGAAAAATATTGTTAAACATTTTATACAAAAGAAATCCGACAATTTAATCTTAAAATGTAAGGTACACAATACTATAATATTGTAGCATCTTGGCTATCAGAAATTTCATTAAAGATGGGAATCTCCAAGTCAATACAATTTTCTTAAATAAATAAAAGTTTATGAAGGAAAAAAGTAAATAAAGTCGGCCTCTCGCAAATTCAGGCATAACAAATTTATTTGATTTCATATTGGGATGAGTATCGTATTTGAACAACTAACAAAACGAATAATATATTTTTACTTCTTATTATTATATTATGAGGAAAATTACTCAATAAAAGCAAGATGGGGAAACTAATCATAGACCGGGAGATACTGACACAAAATTTCGAGTCATTTGTAACAGGATGGCGGTTCTACAGGGTTTTTAGTACGCAATGATAAAAAGAAAAATGATGGTGTGATCGCTGGTATCGGTGGTTTAGTCGCGTGGGCGTTAGCCGAACTCGTCGGAAAAATAGCGAAAGTCAAACGATTTGTAACACAAAAATTTTAGTATTTACCGATAGCCCATAAAAAAGAAGTAGGCGGTAGTGTCATGCCATACTTTTCCGGTGTGACTTACAGCCCGCCATACCGACGCGAATATGTTGATTTAAATAAAACAATTATTCAACCATTTGTACCAGGCTAACTTTTGCACAGGTAACCATCGTCGTGCAGCCATTTACGAAAATCGCTATGCCATACTTTTCGGACGATTCCAAATGGTCGCCATACCGCCGAAAATCTGCAAAAAAAATTTATTTCGCCAAACTTTTTGTACCAGTATTGCATTTGGATTTTTGGAGAGTATTTGATAAAATGTGACCATTATTATATTTGCCATACTTCTAGTAGGGGGAAAAAGTGCTGTCATACTTGAAAAATTAATTTAGTATTAATTTATATAAGTGGAGATTTCCAACACCTAGATCTTTGAAATTTTGTATTTATATTCTTTGATCCTCAAACTTCCAGGAAAAATAAGTGCCATACTGTTACAAATCGTTTGACTTTCGCTATTTTCCGACGAGTTCGACTAACGCCCACGCGACTAAGCCGCCGGTACCAGCGTTCACACTATCATTTTTCTTTTTGTCATTGCGTACTAAGAACCCTGTAGAACCGCCATCCTGTTACAAATGACTCGAAATTTTGTGTCAGTATCTCCCGGTCTATCAGTGATACTTAAATTGATCATAAACTCACATTATATGTTATTAGTTTTATTTTTAAGTTAGATAGACTGCAGAAACATGGATAAACTATAAACCCAGAATAATGTACGGGCCTAGTATTCGGAAAGTTACAACTTAAATTTTCCTGCTATTCCTACATTCTCCACGTCTTCACGTTATCGAACGTATAAACATTGAAATATTTCATGATGAAGATTTACGCAGTAAACTGTAAGTTATCAATCAAACGCCGTACAAATCCAACGTATACGTATAACGTACTAGCGGTCCGCCCCGGCTTCGCCCGTGGTACATATTTCGCAATAAAAGGTAGCCTATGTTCTTTCTCAGGGTCTAAAGATTATCTGTGCCAAATTTCATCAAAATCGGTCCAGTAGTTTATGCGTGAAAACCATACATACATACATACTTACATACATACAAACTTTTCCTCTTTATAATATTAGTATAGATAGTATAGATAACGTATTACACCTATCCAACATTTACGCATATACCATTTTATGTACCAAAAGCGTCCCAGAGTAGGTACACGCCTAGTCAAGTAGGAAAGAAAAAAGAGAAACAATACTTCCTTCCGCGTACGGTAAAACTTTGTACGGTGACGATTTACCACCTGCGGTGTTCCCGTACAACTACGACATTGGGGCCTTCAAGAAAAGAGCTTATTTGTCCATAAAAGGCCGGCAAAGCACCTGTAACACTTCTAGTGTTACAAGTGTTTATGGGCGGTGGTGACCACTCAGGTGGCCCACCTGCCAATTTGCTTGCTCTGACATAAAAAAAACATCGTCTTACCTGACAAGCGTCCTTGCCGCCCTCCGGGTAGCCCGCGCAGATCATCCCCTCTGTGACGTTGAGGTCGCGGTGCTCCAGCCACTGGTTGCAAAGGTCCCGATTCAGAACGGGAACCTCTACTTCATTTACTGCTGGTTCGTATTCTGACACTGGGTAACATGACGTGAATTTAAAATTGTGTAAAGTTTTCTGTTAAAAATAGTAGTTATATAAAACTTAAACTTATTTTTATTTGACAAATTCAATTTCTACTGTAGTTAAAATAATGGGTAAATAACTCTACCTACATGGTGCTAAATTCACTAAAACTAACAGTTATTTCTTCACTTTCAGACTTGGCGACTAGATCAATTCCCAAAGGCATTAACTAGCGAAACCGCAAATATCATCTGATACAAAATCAATTGGTCCCTTCGCAAGAATAAATCAAGGGCAGCGCTAGACAGTTTAACCCATTGACCACCGTAAGCCCCGATCGGGGCGCGACACAATAGATTTTCTATTGTGTCTGTGATTCCGAGGACTGATGGATTAATGTGCAATAAAATCGTAAGTTTTCAACTCGTTAGCGTCGCTCAAGCGACTAACTGCGTCTCAAATGACCCGTAAGCACATTACAGGCCACAGGACGTATCGTTGCCAGCTCGACAGTTGATTTGTGATAGTTTATCGCTGAAAACGGCATTATGGAAACAGTGAGCTATTCTGTCGAGTGTTCGAACGTATTTGCAGAGTAAATTCGATAGAAATTATTAAACTGAATAGGAATATAACGCTTTTATTCGCAAGCAATGCAGCCTTTCAGGACTATGATAGGATAGAGGTTGAAGCTAGAAATAGATCAGACGTAGGACTTCTCAAAGGAATGTTCGTCTGTAAATATTACAGACGAACCAAAAGCAACAACTTCTTGCCTTAGGGCTAGTCCCTATACAAATTATAATAAATCTCAATCATTCACAAAATAGATAGATTGTTTCATTTTGAAAAAGAAAAAGCTATTTGATGAATATTCAAAGGAGAACAAATTATTTACTCTAGTTAAATTGAAATCGGAACAACTTCGTACATAGTAATTGGTAAGCTTAATTGACGTGCACTATGTAGACTTTGAATGCCTGATGAAGATTTCAATCAAATGGCATATGTTCTCTATAATATACCGTACTACTATAGACTTAGTAATGATACAACTTAACAATTGAGCCATTTTATACTTTGACAACTAATCTTTTAAGTAGGTACAGAAGTATTTTAGTAGACACACAAGAAAATTAAAATAAAATATTAATTTGACACTAAAATACATAATTTTCTCCGTTATAAAAATAATATGTTTTTTTTAAGGTAGATACCTAGTTAACATCACAGCCACTGTAAAGATTCAATGCAGTTTAGATCCACGTTGTTTTATGTTTTATACAAAAAGTACACATCATTTTTAGGGTTCCGTAGCCAAAATGGCAAAAACGGAACCCTTATAGTTTCGTCATGTCCGTCTGTCCGTCTGTCCGTCTGTCCGTCTGTCACAGCCGATTTACTCGGAAACTATAAGTACTACAGTGATGAAATTTGATGGGAATATGTGTTGTATGAACCGCTACAAAAATATGACACTAAATAGTAAAAAAAAGAATTGGGGGTGGGGCCCCCCATACATGTAACTGAGGGATGAAATTTTTTTTTTCGATGTACATACCCGTGTGGGGTATCAATGGAAAGGTCTTTTAAAATGATATAAAGTTTTCTAAAAAACATTTTTCTTAAAGTGAACGGTTTTTGAGATATCAGCTCTCAAAGTCGTAAAAAGTATGTCCCCCCCCCTCTATTTTTATAACTACGGGGTATAAAATTCTAAAAAAAATAGAGGTGATGCATGCTAATTAACTCTTTCAACGATTTTTGGTTTGATCAAAGTATCTCTTATAGTTTTTGAGATAGGTTGATTTAACTGTAATTTATTATATTTGCTGCTACGGAACCCTTTGTGCGCGAGCCCGACTCGCACTTGGCCGGTTTTTAGAATTCCGGTCGTCCGCGTCGTACTCGGAAATTTTGTTTTGTCTAGCTGAGATATAACAACAAGATTAAAGAATACATGGAATTGAAATATAATCCTTTGTATGATCTATCGTAGAACGATGCAGATAATTTTAGACGAATTGTTTTCGGGACATAAACAATCAATTTAAAAACATGCTACTTACAACACTCATAGTTCAGAATACGTTCTTATTAACAGGCAATTCTATACTTATTCACTTTAGTACTGAAGTTATTTTCATACCATCAAAACCAATTAGATACTCAACAGTGAATGGAACTTCATGGAACCCGTAAGTCGTCAAATAAAAGGTTAAAACTTATGTATTCATCTGTTGAGACAATATCGGCTTCATCAAAGCGCTGAGTCTAGTAGTTAATGAACTACTCAAAGAAGAGCTCTGTCTTTATTAGATTCAAGAATAGTCATGATAATTATAATAATAAAAATTAGTCTATCGACCATTTAATTCAAGTTTATGTTTGTAATTTATTCTAAATCTATACTAATATTATAAAGCTGAAGAGTTTGTTCGTTTGAATGCGCAGTTCGTTTGAATTCTCAGGAACTACTGGTCCGATTTGAAAAATTCTTTCGGTGTTGGATAGCCCATTTATCGAGGAAGGCTATATATATATCATTACGCTAAGACCAACAGAAGCGAAGCCACGCCAGTGAAACCGCGGAGCGCAGCTAGTTCACAATACGTACGAATACAAGTAGCCACAACCACACATGAGTGACAATGAATTTCCATCTACATTTTATTTACTTCCAGATATTGTAAGTATACTCACTGTCCTTATCAGTCCGCTTGCCCCAACCGATGACGGTACATAATGTGCCAGGTTGTAGCGCTCGCCGCGCAGGGGGTAAGCAGACGGGCGATAGGTGTTCGTGGTAGCGGACTCGCACTGCCAGCTATAGGAATAATTTCATTTTCAAGTCGTATTGGAATTTATTTGCAATGATAAAAATGGAAGCATACTTAACGATGCTATTGAAAAGTAGATGAAAGATGATGCAACTATGACTTACAAGTCACAGCTATAATAACCAGAAACTGATTTTGAATTGATTGCCTTAAAATCAGCGTAATCATGTCGGAACTTTTTTGGATAAACATTTTACCAAAATAGACAGAAAATCATATTTTATGAACACAACACTAGTACCTACCAAATAAAACTCAAAAAAGTAACTTCTCTAAAACCTAAAGACTAAATTATTACAAAGGAAAATCCTGCCAATGTTACCTGAAACAGTGCTATATCGTTATCATGAGCGACTCCCACGTTGTACAGCGGATGGGGGACCACTCTCCTCACTTTCACCTTCTGGCCGTAGTACGCGTGCGATCGCCGACGCGTGATCCCCAGTTGTATGGTCCAGCCATTTACATCTGAGTGACTAGGAAATAAAATGGTTTTAAGCTATTGTATAGCTTCTTTCGCGGGCCTTGAGCGCGGGGACCAAATCGAGAAATTCCGTAACGAAAAAACCTCACGCTCCCCACTCCGACGGACACGGAGGTGTGGCTTGAAGACATGCTATGCAATAGCTTTACCGCGGCAGTCCCCGAGTGCCACACGTTTTTATTATTATTTTAATAGCTGACCTTCACAAAGGCTCTAGCTTTTTGAACTCTCGTTTTAATATAAATACATATTTTAAGATGGAATTGAATGTAGAAAAAAGTCTAAAGGATTAAGCGGAAGTAGATTTTGTTTTAGAGATATATTTTCTTCACTTATCCTGATAATTTATTAACAACATAACAAATCTATTAATATGAATAAAATAGAGATTTGAGCTTTAATATTATTTTTCATAAAATGCTGTCTGACGACCTTACGATTTATGCATGGCTTTGTTTTCAGATAAATTAGTTTTTTAAGATGTTCTAATTACTAATAGATAATATATTGAAAACGCTGTCAACAAAAAAAAAACAACCAATGGTACAAACAAACAACATATGTGAAATTATATTGTATCCTAAAATGTCACGTCTAGTTTATTTAGCGTACATACGACATGTTTATTAGAAACCAAATGAAAGACGCATAAATGTTGCCATTGAGTAAAATTCCCACGATTGTACACAAAGGAAAACACGATCGATAATCGATATATTTTACCGTGAAATGTACTAGGGATTTTTCCAGATTTTCCAATAATTATATTTATCAAGTTGTTATTGCGACGTAAAATTTTATGAATGGAGAGCAAATTGTTTCACTTTCATATTTGTTTGTAGGTCAGCTTTATACTAACTTAGTTTTCCTCAATCCTTGAACATCAAATAAAATGTGTCCCTATTTATTTATTGATTGGTTATTTAATTTAAAGCCATTTTTTTATTTCAAAATAACAAATCAGTCCCAGTATCATCGACATCATTAACTACACCTACATCTGACCACACAATTGAGAATCAAATTTCAATCAAACACCAACCAACCAACAAATTACGACAAAAAAGTACTCCTCCACAAAACAGTCGATCATCAAGCCATACACCACCTCAATATTATATTATTATAACTATAGTAGAAAGCTGAGTCAAGTCCCTTTTCTAGAAATACAGTGGACACACGATATGAAATTCTCAGCAAATATAATGTCTAATTTTATGTATCTTACTTTCTTTTCCCTTCCTCAATTTTGTGTTTTCTTCTTAAGTGTGTACCTTATTTCAGAAATAAATGTATTATTTCATTCATTCATTCAGTCATTCATTCAATATAACAGGTTTGTATTCCACTCACTTGCCAACACAATGCGAAGCTGTGAGCACCCACTGGTCGGCCACGAGCACTCCCGCGCAGTAGAACACCTCCTCCGGCCCGCCGAGGATCGCCGCGAGGAACGGCCAGTCTCCGGGCGACGCTTCCACACCCCCCACTATACGTTTCGTTGCTGATGCTATGGTTCTACGCTTGCCGCATTCTGTTGGAAAATGTATTAATGAGAAACAGATCTATTTATGAACGATGTAATGAAAATGTTAGATTACAAAGTGTTCAATTGATTCTGTGTATTTATGTAAACATTAGTATTTAGTATAATAATTGGAGCACTTTAAAGTGCTATTTTAATTAATTCAGGTTATATGCAGAATATCAATAATGTGTATTAAGATTTAAATAATGTTAATTATTAAGAGTAAAAATTTTTAGTTCTTTTTTACAGAATGGATCTTGGAAACAAAAATGGAACTTGTATAATTATAAATATATATCCCAAGCAATCTCATAATTCACAAATCTCTTCTTCTTATACCTGGCTTAAATTTTCCGTCTAAAATCCAACAATAATAATATTTCAACTAAATTATGCACGTGAATCACTGCTTGCCTGGGTACGATATACTGAATTTACACTGTTAAAGTAAGTTTTGATTTAAACTGTTCATAATTTTAAACAAAATTAAATTATATACAATTTTATATCTTATGTTGTATTTATTTATAGCTTATTTAGATACAACAATTATTACCTTTTTCCACCACCACAGTGAATCAGAATATGCCAGTGTAATCAAAACAGCGGTAAGGGTTTACAAAACTAGAGGTTCCCAGTAATTATTCCAGATAACAATTAGTGAGAAACAATGTTATAAATCCGAGTTATTCGCTCGTTTACAAGATGACTCAGCACAATTGTTGGAGAATTTAAAATTACCCTCGGAATAACCTTTCTCTGCCTCACCTTGACGTCCTGCGGTTTCTGAATTGAAATTTAAGCAAAACTCCTTTTGGGACAGAGTAAACAAAGCGCTTTAAGATGTGAGGGTAAGGCGATTACTGTGTGCTCGTATAGTTTATGAGATTTTTACCCACGACGTTAAACAGGTATCTAATAAGATGGACATGTATGTACACTATATTATGTGTATCGATTTGTCTATCAGCTTCTATATAAATAAACCGCTTTTGGTTATATTTATGTGAAAAACTTCCTGAAATATCTATCACACGTCTCACGTCAATACAGAATTTTTAATTTACGCCAGATCTTATCTAATTTGGTAGCAAAACCCAATCATTGAAATTTGTACAATATGGAAAACAACTCACTCTCATAGATACAATCCTTTGAATTTTCCATTCCAAGTAGGCAGTAGGTACTAATCTTTCGAGAGCATAACTATCGAATCTACGGCCATTTCATCTAATATTGATAGAGTAAACAACATAATTGTTTACCGCCAGTCACGCGTACCGCACCCACGCCCAAAAGCCGTACCATTATAAGAGATAATTAAAGTTATAAATTTATAAAGAATAGAAAAAATTCGATCACGAGGCGGGACTCGAACCCGCATCCTTCGCGCCATTCCGGGTGTGTCCCTTCAGACACATAAAACTGAAAGAATAGAATAAATTCGATTGCTCGGGCGGGTCACGAGTGGCTGAGTTGGTCAGGCATCCGCCCCGGAATGGCGCGAAGGATGCGGGTTCGAGTCCCGCCTCGTGATCGAATTTTTTCTATTCTTTATAAATTTATATTTATAAAGCATTTGAATGCCATAAAACCAAAAATATAAATTCAACAAAAAAGGTCGTGTTCCATCGTTACAATATTGTATTCACTGAAAAGTGCTTCATATTGGTTGAAATGGTTGTTAATCATCTCAATAGATGGCGCGCGGTGTGTCCCTTCAGACACATAAAACTGAAAGAATAGAATAAATTCGATTGCTCGGGCGGGTCACGAGTGGCTGAGTTGGTCAGGCATCCGCCCCGGAATGGCGCGAAGGATGCGGGTTCGAGTCCCGCCTCGTGATCGAATTTTTTCTATTCTTTATAAATTTATATTTATAAAGCATTTGAATGCCATAAAACCAAAAATATAAATTCGATAATTAAAGTTTTTTGCCACCCGCCTCTCAGCGGGCTAACAATTAAGAAAAACAGATTACGACGTAGATTCTTTGTCTTTGCGTTATGTTTATTGTGCGGCGTAATTTAGAAAACGACAAACGATTTTCCTGGGTTCGCTTGAGTAGGTTTTCTTGCCTTGTTTTGGTTTGGCCTTTTTCTCTTATTGAAGGAAATCACTTCCAAAAATAGCCTATACAAAAACGTAAAATTAAATAAATAAGAATCAATCTGAATAAAACGAGTTATTATGCATAAATGATTTACCTAAACCAATAATTAAAGGTGTAAGTAATATTATTTTCCAAGTTATAAAAGTATTAGCACTATCTTCTCCAACATACAACGCGACAAAAGAAGACACATAAGGACGAACAGTCTTTATTTCAAGGAAAATCCCCAGCAAAGAAATCTCAGCTCTTTATCAAACTACCCACCATTAGTCGTTTTTAAGTTCCACAGAACGTGTAGCCACTGTACGAGATAACAAAGCGACCTTCTCAGGTGGACAATGAAAGATTACTTGAGCACAATACTGACGTAATATATTTGAGCGCCTTTATAGGACACGTGCACGACATTTTTCTGTACGATATTCTGTATGATAGTAAATGTTTGGTTTTTAGTTGTTGCTGTTTTAAGTAAATCATTTTTGTATTTAGTAGGTGTCTTCAGCAAGCGTGTTGGTTGCTTCTTGTTTAAATTTTCTCGGTCTATTTAAGTGTTGGTTTATAACAAAATATTTCACTTTGTTTTTGAGGTGGATTAAACAAAAGCTTAAGATATAAATAATAAATTAAGAAATTATACGATTATACCGAGGCACATTTTTTATAAGTATACATAATATTTTGCCCCTACCCAACTTAAGTCATTTATTTAACAAATTTTTGACCCTGTCAAATACAATAATTTACATTCTATATAATCTATCGTTAAATTCAAACCCTATTCTACCCTTGTAGCCACAGGTAATCGCATACGATTACTATCCCGTCGTACTATGTAAAGGGACCCGTAACGAGTTGTACGATATTCGAGGTGCCGTAATTTATACAGCCTGTCAAAACCCTCCGGAGAATTTAATAAAAATCGACATTAATTCACATTCTCCCCGTACGGCTGAGTATTAGGTGGTATTAGTTTGAAATTTTAACTTCTAGCAAAGTTAGCTGGTTATATGAATGACAGGTTAATTTATCCTGCTAATATTCTTATGGAGATGTGTGAAATTGATACGAGAATACTGAGTAGATTATCACAATATTTTACTTATTTCGTCTGTAAGTTTTATGTGGAAAAAAGAATAGACTCCGCCAAAACTATGATGCAAAATAAGTATACTTATGGAGGTACTGTATGGGCCTAGGACAATATCATATTTAACATTTATTTATTTATAACACTTTACTATGCTAGTTATACAAATTACTTAAAACTAAAAATTATAGCTAAACTAGCACAGAGGGCGGCCTTATCACTAAAGAGTGATCTCTTACATATGTGCGCCTTTCGCTGCCCTCTAGAAATTAAATTAAGGTCTTGGTTGTCAATTGAAAGGTAACAGACTTCTTGGAATATAATATCTTGGACTATGCATGAATTTTAGGTTCGTTAGTTAATTAATTTTTTAACATGTTGTCTCAATTAATATAGTGCAATAACATGAATTAAAATGTTCCCACATGAATTAAATGTTTTATGGGAACAAAGAATAATCTACCCGAAAAATATTAAGAATCGTTAAAACAAACATTTTCAGTTAAGAAAGTTTTCATTATCGTGATCGACCTCATAAATCAGAACCGATTCTTCCCGTCCCCACCTCGTCGCATCACGAAAACATTCTTTCGACATTTTTATTTGAACTCGTAAAGAACACAAAGAGACGTGACCGATACGACAACTAAATCGCCGCGTGTAATGGCCCTCGTTACAGGTGTTGTAACCGAATATCGCACTTATTGTGTGGACGGTAAAGTCGTTTTTTATCTGCTGCTTCATATTAAATATTTATGGGTACTAAAGAAAGCTGTAAGCTGCTTTAATGGTTAATTAGGGTTTTTCAATTATGAAATAAGGCATATTTTTGCAAAGCAAGCATTGTATTTCTGAGAATATAAATCTTATTGAATTTATACAATGATGTTCGACGGAAATAAACTAAATTCAACCCGAATAGCAAGAATCATCTTTTTGTATTCATGACATCAGTTTCATATGTTTATATTATACACAAATATTTCATGTAATATATTACATAGGTACAATATATAAGATTATTTAGGCTCCTATTAAAAAAACGGAGGAAAAAATATGTGTATTTGTGTGTCAGCCCGATTTTAAAAATGTTTTAAAATCGGATTGAAGGATAATAATAGTTTGTTACCGCGGAGATTTTGCTGGGCAGTCTTCTTGCGATTTAATCCAGAAAAATATGGCTCTTGGGTCACTTATATTCCCTAGTCCTTAATTCTCGAGGATATTTATAACGAGACAATTTGTATGACTCTGAATATTATATACAAAATCAAATCCAAATCCAGCGAAATTCCACGTAATTAATAAACTTTTACAATGATACTATTAAAAGACTTTGAAACATTAATATTATCAATGCTTCATACGTCTAATAAATCCCGTTACAATAATTCGAGATTTGATTTACGACGCCGCGCCGGCGAGGACAACAATATTCCTAATTAGAAAAGTTAAAATTTTCATTTCGTCGGCCGACAGTTGTAAGTGACGGACGTTTTCTTTGATTACAATATTCAGAATTTCTATAAGTTCATAATAAGTTTCCTGGCTATTGCATAAATGATTATTCTTTATGATAAGGTTAGGAACAATAATAGTCCATTGAATGAGTCCCTCCAAGGGGGGTCTAGAGTGCGTGAGTTAGTAACGTAAGATGTTTCTTCGGAAACATGTCAAAAGTCCCTAGGTAATAAACATACTAAAACCCCGGGACACTAGGAGGAGCCCCGGAGTGGAGGGAGGGGGGAAATGGGTCCATTTTTTCATTTTTCGCTCAAATCTCAAAAACGGTACATGTTAGAGAAAAACTTTCAAGGAAAAGTTGAAAGGCCATAAAATTATCTACAAGTTGTACCTGAATCATTTTTTCCTATATCCTACCGTTTCTGAGTTATACGCAGTAAAAAATGATTTTGGCTCAAACAATTTCCCCATACTACACATCAATCGATCAAAAAATATTTCTTTCTTCCAAAAAACTCAAATGTGCAACTTGTGACCGGTACTGATAGATTGCTCTTAATTAGGTCTATAATTGGTAAAATAAACACATTCCTCCATGGAAGCCTTTAGGAGGAATCGATTGTCAAAATATTATATTAGGGTAGTTTGAGTTACTGAACTTGATCTTTTTATTTTTTTCTTCCAAAAAACTCAAAAGTGCAACTTGTGACCGACACCGATAGATTGCTCATAATTAGGTCTATCATTGATAAAAAAACCAGATTCCACCATGGAGGCGTTTACGGGGAATTGAATGTTATTAGTGTAGTTAGTTAAAAAGTTCAAGTATCGTAACAACCCTAATAAAATTCAATACCTCCTAAACGCCTCCATGGTGGAATCTGGTTTTTTTATCAATGATAGACCTAATTATGAGCAATCTATCGGTGTCGGTCACAAGTTGCACTTTTGAGTTTTTTCGAAGAAAAAAAATAAAAAGTTCAAGTATCGTAACTACCCTAATAAAATTCAATTCCCCGTAAACGCCTCCGTGGTGGAATCTAGTATTTTTATCAATGATAGACCGAATTATGAGCAATCTATCTGTAACGGTCACAAATTGCACTGTTGAGTTTTTTGGAAGAAAAAAATAAAAAGATCAAGTTCAGTAACTCAAACTGCCCTAATATAATATTTTGACAATCGATTCCTCCTAAAGGCTTCCATGGAGGAATGTGTTTATTTTACCAATTATAGACCTAATTAAGAGCAATCTATCAGTACCGGTAACAAGTTGCACTTTTGAGTTTTTTGGAAGAAAAAAATAAAAAGATCAAGTCCAGTAACTCAAACTACCCTAATATAATATTTTAACAATCGATTCCTCCTAAAGGCTTCCATGGAGGAATGTGTTTATTTTACCAATTATAGACCTAATTAAGAGTAATCTATCAGTACCGGTCACAAGTTGCACTTTTGAGTTTTTTGGAAGAAAAAAATAAAAAGATCAAGTTCAGTAACTACCCTAATCAAAATTCAATTCCCCGTAAACGCCTCCGTCGTGGAATCTGGTATTTTTATCAATGATAGACCTAATTATGAGCAATCTATCTGTACCGGTCACAAGTTGCACTTTTGAGTTTTTTGGAAGAAAAAAATAAAAAGATCAAGTTCAGTAACTCAAACTACCCTAATATAATATTTTGACAATCGATTCCTCCTAAAGGCTTCCATGGAGGAATGTGTTTATTTTACCAATTATAGACCTAATTAAGAGCAATCTATCAGTACCAGTCACAAGTTGCACATTTGAGTTTTTTGGAAGAAAGAAATATTTTTTGATCGATTGATGTGTAGTATGGGGAAATTGTTTGAGCGAAAATCATTTTTAACTGCGTATAACTCAGAAACGGTAGGATATAGGAAAAAATGATTTAGGTACAACTTGTAGATAATTTTATGGCCTTTCAACTTTTCCTTGAAAGTTTTTCTCTAACATGTACCGTTTTTGAGATTTAAGCGAAAAATGAAAAAATGGACCCATTTCCCCCCTCCCCCCACTCCGGGGCTCCTCCTAGTGTCCCGGGGTTTTAGTATGTTTATTACCTAGGGACTCTTCACATGTTTCCGAAAAAACATCTTACGTTCCTAACTCACGCACTCTAGAACTTTTTATTCAATGGACTATAACTTGAATACGCATGTAACGTAATCAAATCTGTTGTAGGTACACGGTACAAGTTAATAAGTAATGTGATATAATACCTATGTGTAATAATATGATGATATAAGAAATATATTTCATTGTTTTGTTATGTTAAAAGGCTACTAAAATATCACTTAATGCAGGAAGTTTATTAAATAAAATACGTCACTAAGATCAAAATAAACAAAGTCCTTGTACCATTAAAAATAACAAAATTAATCCATTCAATATTCTGCAAAAAGACACATTAAAATCGCAAAGCCGTCAACTTTCAAAGGCAGAGAGATACCTCCCCACGGCTTTCACTAGTTAAAAAGTAATACAATAAGATGCTCGCGTGGGCGTACTTTTTCCGAAGAAAGTACAGGAATAGATCTTCCTTTATGTTTTAATGCTCACGGGATGAAAAGGTGAAACGTTGAAAATATTCATATTGACAGCGCTGTCGGAATTCGACACGGCGCGTCGCATTCGCTCTGACTCTGGGACTCTTATCGGCTTATGGAGAAGCAAAGAACGAATAGAATATTTATTATTTTCTGGTAAACCATTGCTTTATATGTGTTTATAAGCGTTTAGAAACTTTGCACAGCTATCTCTAAATAGTCATAAAGGGGCAACATGTCAAAGATAGATCTTAAAGAAGATAGATTGTTAAATTTTATAAAACACAGCAACAAAGTCGAGGATTTTCACCTGTATAATAATAATTGCTTCTAAAACCGCAATGTAATTATTAAAACATCTCAATCCCTGTGGAATAAAAGCCACAAAGCTTTTCATTTCAGTCCGAGATTGTTCTGGGCAAAGCAAAGAATGCCAGCTATTTGAAAAAACATGTGTAAGCCGGCGAGTTCCTACATAATTTGAACTGTATAGCATTCCAAGTCTGCTTAATAAAACACGCCCTTGCGGTCACTCACCTTTAGGGCTGCCACGGGTAAGTTTTAAGGTTTCCACTAACATGTTAGCTAACGACATAATACTTGCTTTGTTTTAATTAGCAAACAAATTAGAATAAATATCTTCATGTACTCTATCGAAATATTATAATGGAATTTCTAGTAATTAAAAACTTAAATTGTAAAAAACGGGATTTCCGAATCTTTTTATTTATGTACTTTGAGTTACCTATTTCATTTTTTATAGTAGGCACTGTAAATTTATTTTCTAAACATAGAACAATAATTTGACAGCCCTAAACAGTTGGAAATTTTATGCTTACACGACTTTTCTCTTTAATATTTGGCTTCAAGTTTAACTATTTCAATAGGTACTGTTCTTTATCATATTATTACATTCCAAGCGTATAAAAAACGGATTTTAATTTGAAAAAATATAAACATAAGCAGAGATCCTTACTTATGCCATTACCTTTTTATAAAATTATTGAAAGTAGAATATACATTTTACTCTTTACAGACAACTTTCAACGTCTCCGTAGACCATTAAACTAACCATTGCCAGTTATTAAAGAATCTATTATCATTGGAAATCGTTAAAAATATATAAAAGTAGTTTATAATAAGAAGCCGCAATTTGCATAAAGCCGAACCCGTAATAACATCTGATACGGGGATCAGGCCACTCTTGCGTGTGATTGGACGCGCTTTTATTTTAATGCGCTTTAAGATGAGATTCCTCTGAATATATTTGATTTTACGATACTGTATGGTACTTTGGACCATGCATTCTGCTTCGCGCATATTAATCTAATACGGTATGGTTTTATTGTAAAGTTTTATAAAGCATAACAATTTTAGAAGATATGACTCGGTAAAAATTTAACACATATGTTTGTTTCTACATTTTCATGTAACAAGATTTGACCGTAATCTAATTAGGAGTTAAGACAAATAATGTTAATACAGTTTACGTAAAATAATTCAAAACTCAAGAAAGCGCAAATACATAATTCAAAATAAACTAAGAAAAACTTACCATAATTGTTACAAATGAGGTGTATCTTCTTAGAATCGTGCCTGCAATCCTTGAGCTCGCGCAGCAAGCCGCCCTCGCTCCTCTGGAAGGCTCTGTAGGACTGCGCCACGCCATGGACGAGCGACTGCCCCGCCTGCACGGCGTTCGGTGTGAGAGGGTGCGTGCGACTAGCTCTGGCTGCTCCGCCTATTACTCTGCTCTTGTTGACGATCCTTGTCAAAATAAAATCATCCTTATCTATCTTATAAATGTAACTTTTTTATTGAATCTTATATAAATAAAAACCTCTTTTTTATTTAAATTCAATGAATAAATCTGCCCTTACATATTAATCGTCAATATTTTAATTAGATGTATTCTCATTGGTAATACTCATATTACTACCAATGGTGGTAGTCCTATAGTATATATATATAAGTGAAATTATCTTATATTACCAATATTTTTAAGCAGCAGCGATTGAGATAGGTTAATCCAAGTCAATATACGAAATTATTCGTGGTTCGTAACCGTAGCATAGCATATTAGCAAATGAATGCTACGCCGTAGACGTTACTACGAACGTACTAACTAGAACGACTGATTACACGTTATTACTACTGTATTCAGTCCTCAGTTCGTAGGTTCGTAGAAACATCTACGGCGTAGCTCCGTAGCCCTTATTCGATAGCTTTCTAACATTTGGCAATACGGACGTCAACTATTATGTTTATTATTTGTGTTCGTGTTTTTAAGTTTTCTATTGGCCTAAGGCAGTTAGCTAACTGACAGCAATGATGTATTGTGGAAGGTATGTCGCATACGTGTATCCAAGCATGGAACAGATCTCTGCAGCGGTGTCTCTGTCCAGGGGCGCGGCGGCGAGGCACGCGGGGAACCAGGACTGGTTCGCCGCGCGGTATACTTGTACTTCGCCGGCGCCTACATCTCCGTTTGACTCGCTTAGCCGTACTGTAGGAATTGCACGGCTTAGTAAAAAAAATGTGGATGGCGTGTACCTTTTAATGTTATATCTTTGTGCAAAAACAATTGTACGAACTTCCAAAACGATAATGCCATTACCGATTATGGCGAAAAGGTATAGATCAAGAGCCCACGACGGCCAGACTTTCCTTTCTTTCGGAAAGTTGAAAGTTTCTCTGTATATGTCTCCTATACAGATAAGAACGACCAGCGACTATCAAGTTTGGGTTGTGGTTACTTTGGCAGGAAACAGGTAGTGAAGGTGTATAAAATAGTACCTAACTTTCATTATAGTTTAAAAGCTAAATTTTATATATGTTACTTGGGGACCTATAAAAAGACATAACCTTAAGAGCCAGACAGTTTTCATGGTTCTTACATCTAGCCAGACACATTTAAAAAATAACTAACATATCATCAAATTCACATAACTACCTAAAAGCGTAACAAATATGAAATAACCCACTAAAACATTAGTTAACTATAATTATTAAAAAAATAAAAGTATAATATATAAGTAATAAAGTTATTACTTATCTTTTACTTAGACTTATGTTGATGGAATTTCACGTATCCCGATGACTTTTTTATTGTGTCATCGAGATACGTGAAATTTCATCAACATAAACCCCCGTAAAAGATAAGTAATAACTTTATTACTTATATATTATACTTTTATTTTTTTAATAATTATAGTTAACTAATGTTTTAGTGGGTTATTTCATATTTGTTACGCTTTTAGGTAGTTATGTGAATTTGATGATATGTTAGTTATTTTTTAAATGTGTCTGGCTAGATGTAAGAACCATGAAAACTGTCTGGCTCTTAAGGTAATGTCTTTTTATAGGTCCCCAAGTAACATATATAAAATTTAGCTTTTAAACTATAATGAAAGTTAGGTACTATTTTATACACCTTCACTACCTGTTTCCTGCCAAAGTAACCACAACCCAAACTTGATAGTCGCTGGTCGTTCTTATCTGTATAGGAGACATATACAGAGAAACTTTCAACTTTCCGAAAGAAAGGAAAGTCTGGCCGTCGTGGGCTCTTATATTAGTAGTTTAACAAATATATAGTACATTAATAATAACAAAAGTTCCATAATATGTTCCAATCAAAAGTATTTTCTTGTTTCCCTCTTGACCCCACGAATCAAAACAGAACGTTAATTCAGAAGCTTAGATTAGAGATCTGTACATATAAAGATCTGTACATATAGAGATCTGTACATATATTAGATTTTCAACATAACAACCACTTATTCTATTTATAGTCCAAATAGATCTACATATTTAGGATACTAGCACGACTCCAATATGTTTTATTTTTACTCACGCGATAGCTAAATTGTACATCTTATATTCATTTATTATAACTTCTCCCACAACATTAACCTTTATCATATAATCATCAAATTACGTGAACAGTTTACAAAATACACTCACAGCAATTCCGCTCATCCTGCCCCCACGGACAGTCCACTTTGCCATCACACAGATGCGCCTGCGAGATGCACCGCTGGTTGCCGCAGTGTACGTCACCAGAGCGCTTGCACACGCGGCAGTTCAGCTCGTCGGACCTGTCCGCGCAGTCGACGTGCCCGTCGCAACGCCAGTCGTGCGGGATACAGCGGTTCGTGTCGCATTGGAAGCCGGATTGGCAGACTGGGAAAAGTAGTCTTGTTAACGGGGTGGACGGTTCAAGAGATTGCAAAGTTTATATGTGAATGATTGTGGCCTATAGATGGTTCTGGGTTTTGAAAATATTGGCTCCACATCGAGTGATAGAACATAATAACGGTTATGAAATGGTTAGGGAGCCAGGTGCAAATTTGGTTAACTATTTCCTCTCAAGAGATAATTCGTCAGACGCATGAGAGTATAGTATTATAAAGCCTCGTGAACGTCAGCTGGCGCTCGGTTGGGGGGGTGAGCGGTTGTAGCCTCCCACGCACATAGGAAAAAAAATACATTCATTCATTCATTTCCTCTCAGCTAAAAATTTGTCAAATTGTAGCTAACCCAATATCTCAACGAAAAAAAATAGTCAGCTGGTTACAACATGGTGTATTATACGTCAGCTGGTGTCTCGAACATGAAAGTTAAATTTAAAGAAAAATTTATTTTCCGTTATTTCCTCTCAAACAAAAATTTACCTGATGATAGCTTATATGTAACTGTGGATAAATATATATGTCAGCTGGCTGTATCTTGGTGGAAAAACCGTCAGCTGATACGGGAGGCTACAACCGCTCTTCCCCCCAACCGAGCTCCAGCTGACGTTCACGAGGCTTCATAATACTATACTTTGATGCATTTTACTAATTACCGCTTGAGAGGAACTTGGTCATAAAATCTGCTGCTGGCTCCCGGACCAAAAGTGCATGCACTGTAAACACGACAAGACTGTGTTGCTTATATAAACGAGAATGTTTTTGAGGATGGATTGATGTATGTTACTATTTCACGCAAAAATCACACAGCAGATTTTCATGATACTCTGTAGTGACGTAATTTATGTACAAAAATAACATATACGCTTTAGAAATTTTGATTTGTACGCGGATCTAACCGCGTGACACAGTTAGTAAATTATAAGTAGAGTACACACAATATAAACATAAAAATTATTTATAATTAATTCAAGAACTTTCAACACTACGAACAATATCAAGTTAAAACTTAAAATCCATAACGTATGTTACGAGATAACATCAAAAAGTAAATATAGAAAGAGATTGTTTGAGCTTGACGTGGATGAAGATAATGTAATATGTGAGATTTTCGAGCGTGATTAATTGCTCTCGATAGGTGTTATCTCGAAAAATATCCATTTACACAATACAGGGTTACAGTTGTTAGGCTTTTATGAAAGTATGTGAAATGTTTATGCAACATTGAAACAAGCAATAAACAATGACATAATATTATTATCTCGGCATCTATAATCGGTTTTACAACAATTATTATAAAAAACTAGCGGTCCGCCCCGGCTTCGCCCGTGGTACATATTTACGTTTTCTCTACATAAAAACCATCCTCGTACTTCAAGGAATATAATAAAAAAAGAATTATCGAAATCGGTTCAGCCGTTCTCGAGTTATGCGCTTACCAACACATTTTGCGATTCATTTTTATATATAAGAAGATATAAACTGATTGCGAGCTATCTACCCTAAGTTGGTAGGTTTCTTGGAAACTGCTGACTCCAAGATGTGCGCTCATCGTACCGTAAGTCCAGAAAATATAATAATGGGACAGTGCATTTCATAGAGACGTCATCGTAACCTAATTGATATTTTTCAATGTGTTAATTTTTTCAAACATTTATTAATGTCATAAATCCTCATAGATCTAAAAATAAAACCGCAACATTATCTTGCCGAATTCTATCTATAATATCCTATTTATATATAATGAATATAATTCGCAATAGAGATGAACAATATATAACTGATACACGGAGTAGATTTTAATATTCAATATTTATCGAAACTAATTGATTGCAGTGATATCTACTAGAAATTGCCACATAGGCATTTCTACAATCAACGTGTGTTAAATAATAAACTCACCTGGTTTAGCAGCTCGAACCTTAGCGTCCTTCACCTCCTTGTTCCCCAGACACACATCGGTGTCAGTCGACTCCGGGAAGATGTCGCACTGGAGGTAGTCCGGCATCGACAGACCGAACACTTCCAGGAAGAAGCCGCAGCGGCGCATTGTTTCTGTACAAATTTACAGTAAACCATAATAGGAATGTGTAGTTTGTAGTTACTGTTATCGTAGGGACGAAAGTTTTGATTGTTTGTAACTGCTAGACCAAATTCATACGTTGTTTTACCATTAGATAGCTTGCTTTTATTGCTGGATGAAGGTTCTACATATTAGGTACACACTTTTTTATCAAAATAAATGTCACAATTGAGCGCAGCTTTATTCATAAGAATGATTAAAATTTTCTTGTCAAACAGTTCTTCGTATCCACTAGAACCTTGTTTTTTTGTGAAGAAAAATACACTGAACGAAGTTTATTGAAAAAAAAGAATCCTATTTGTATTTTGAAAATGAGTATGTTTGCAAATTTTTCACAATTCAGACATTTTACGCTTAAGTGTTTGTACACTTGTGGTTCAAGTAATGGGAAAATTAATTTCCTCAAGTTGGAAAACTGGTAACAGGTAACAATTAATGGGAAAACGTTGGGGCTTGTGAGGGGAAGTTTATGAGTTACTACGGTTGGAATTATTTCAACCAATGCTGAATGTTTTGGTAGTCAACAATATTTTATTTCTGTTGTTAGAACTAAACTGGTTATTTTTTAAGACAATAAAAATATACGTTTAATTAACAGTCATGATTTTTCACAAAATATACCTTCTACATTTGGTTCGAATTATCGACATTTGTATTTTAATTCAAAAACTAATGTGTATTAATAAATGCATGTTTCACCCTATTTTATAACTTTTTTAAATAAACAATTAAAGTAAGCCATTTATATTATAAAATTTCACTTTCACAAATTGATGAGAAATTAACCATCCAGGTATTCCTGGTTTATTACTTTAACTAAAGTATCGAAAGGCGAACATTTTAAATACCTAATATTCAATTTATTGACATTACAATTAAGTCCAAATTACCTTGACACAAGCTCCTGCAGGGCCGCACCATGTGGCCTAAGGGCCCACATTTGGGGACGAACAGGGAACACAGGAACAGCGCTGTCAGCTCGTAGCAGCGCACGTCCACCACTGCATCGTAGATCTCTAAATCCTATACGAGATATTGAGGCTTTTAAAGAAGGAAATTATTTAACTACGGGAATATTTATTTTACGTAAAATCAAAATTATGTTTACACAGAATTAGCGTAATGTGACAGTAATTAAAAGATTGTTGTTAATTAATATTCCGGTATTTATTATGACATCTATTGTTTGTCATTGCCTGAGAAAATATATCTGCAATTTTTGTCACGATTCACGAACACTATCAACATGTTCGCGGACCTTCCATGTCCCACGCTTAAAATTGTTATTTTCATGTTCCCGGATCCCACGCATTACGATGATACATACAATCTACAAATCTGTACAATAAATCAATAAAACAAAATTATCGATTCTATTATGTAGAGGGTTCAATTTAAAATACGATTAAACTCTATTTTATCGGTTTTATAACATTTAACCACTCCTTTCGCAAAATTAATGATCCAATTTGATTTGATTCAAACAATCAGGCTAGTACAAGCTCGTTTCTCAAGTGAATTATCGTTCAATTAAAGCATGCAAGTCATAAATAACGTATTGTTGTAGACGACAAGGTGTCGCGGTGAAGTCTATTGTTATGTGACTAAGATTGATTCCGCCTTGGTGACTTAGGCGGTGTGTAGTGCAGCGTTCGGGTTAAGTTTTGTGAAATGCTCGAGAGTTGAGTAAAACTTAACGCTGTAGTTGTAGAAGGTTCTAGTATAGAGATAGAGCTCTCAATATTTTATGTTTACTAATATGATCTGTTACTAAATCTACAAATGAGAGTTAAAGTAATAATATTTTAAATTATAAAAGATGTAGCGTATAATATAGTAGGGTGCAGAATTATAATTTTATATCACATTTTTAGCAATTTATTATTACCATTAATAAGGAAAATAAAATATCACAGTAATTACTAACAAAATATGTAGAGCGTTACATTTTTGAATAAATTAATTATTTATAATTTGTATATCCCGTATAATATGTTCCATAACTTATCAATCCTTGACTTCTATAATAGCGTGCTAGTTGCTCGTGAGTAAACCGCCTTAATTGCTAGCTTAATAGATTAATCATTATTCCATTGTTAGGGGTAAATCGATGGATAATGAAGAAATAATTTCGGGACAGACGACGCTATTCTTTCTGTGTTTTGTGACGTTTTGTGAGAAAACAATTGGTATACGATATGAGATAATTATTGGTAGTGAAAGGGTTATAAAATGTTTTATAATTTAATACGTTTAAATAATAGATATCAAACTTTTGAACATTTACATTTACTCATACAACTATCATTACGACTGAATCGATTCTGTCTATATATTTTGTAAGTCTAATCATTTAAAACATCACACAACAACCTGTAATATTTAGTTCAATATGAAAATAATAGCTTCGTCTTTCATCATTTGTAATATAATCGTACATACCGCACATAAGCTCTTAAATATCAGACAATAGAACAATACTATAGCTGTAGGAACGTCGGCATTACAGCCGGTTTGCGGTAGATAAGGTATCTAGATAGATTCTAGTGCCGAAAACATAGTCTGAATTCCTGCGAGCTTTCGCTGTATTAGTTAGATATTGTTGTAGTCTGTTACATAGTTAATTGTATTCGATTATCACGCTATTATGTGTATGTAAATGCTGAAACAACTAGATGGAATTGAATGATTAATGGCCACACAAATACACATACGATAAACGATAAACGATAAACGCTGTGTGTTATTTTTAGGTATTTGTCATTAAGACCTGTCTTTGCGCTAACTATTATACGCGTTAATTTAAGTTTTCCGATGTTTTACAATTTTTAATTGTTATTATTAATTTTGATGTTTGTAGTTATAGCAAAACCTAGAATCATTTCATACAAGAATACATAACAACCAGTTTCAATCATATTTAGTGTCCCACCGAACGCGGTCAAGTCAGAACCTCCTCGGAAGTCACTTAACCATCAAAGTGAAAACGATATTTAACTTCAAGGGAAGCCATAAAAACATAATGATCGCTGACATCTGACCTCGACGTGTAGATAATTGACGAGTCAGCTAAGCGGATCGAAGGCAAATGGCTTCAGGACCAATTAATTTGTGTATATATACCCCCCTCCACGGCCTGCTAATCGGCGGCCGCGGTGTCGCCTCACGTACGCCGTACAATAATTAGGGAAACCCTTCGGCTGAAGGCTACTTTCTCGTTTTTCATATAAAGGTAAGTTATTACTGGACAATATTTTGAAAAGTTTCAAAGTCGAAGTAATAAATAAAAGTCCAAAAACCACTTTGCGTGTTTTTTTATATTTTAATTAGATACAGCTTCTTGAAAATTAATTTCCCCCCATCCGATTGATTTCAAAGCAGAAATAACGACATTTCTCAATCATATTGATGTGCAAGTTAATTGACCCAAATCTCCTTAAAAAAATCCCATTGAATGGTTGACATCAAACACTCTAAATAATTAACATTACAAAGGCGATTCCTTTGAAAATATAATCCATAAAATACTTATTACAAGAGGAGAAATTTATCAAACCGTAAATAAAAATACTCGAGCTAAAATTTCACCATAAATAACTTAGCGAATAATACGGATCATTAATATTTAAGGCATGATTGCAATAAAAGTGCTCAGATTTATTCCGTCAAGTTCTGCTTTTAATTACACCGTAAACAAGTTATTATGCCGTCTCGAGAATGCTTCATTAAGCTTATGAGATATTAATGAATATCCACTTAATAATAATAGTTAGAAATAGGTACAATTACTGAACGCAAGCCCGTATTTCCTGGGAATTACCTTAATTAGGCAGATTTAATCTGTAATGCTTATTACAGCTGCAGGTCATTGAAGGATTGGATTGTACCTTGTTCTAAACGTGGATGCATGAGTACGATAAGTCCTTGATTTATTATATTTATTTAAGTCAAACTGTTTACAATATTGAGTTCGTTGCCTGGCTTCAAGAATGACTTAAAGCTACAAAAGTATCTATGAAAATGACTATCGCTAGATGAAATATAGGCATAGGAGCTGAAATACCAAAGAGCAGTCACCCATCTATAGACTTAGTGGGTTAGGCTGTTACATCGATGATAAAGTGCAACTAGCCATGAAGCCTCATCTCACGAGTAATCTGTGATAACACTTGTGTATACAAGCAATAGTACATGCTTCTCAGTTCTCATGTACCACATCTGATATTACTGGACACTAATGCCTATCTAGTACATATACATGCTATACAATAAAAATATAGTTGATTAGTGAATTTTTAGGATGAACAGTGATTTTAAAATTGTTTGAAAAATGCTAGAAATCATTGTTAGTAAAAATCAACGAGGTAATCAAAAGCAAGATAGCTATTTTACAAGTTCCTTAATTTTTTTCCCCCAATTTTATAAAAATAAAACATAATCTCTGTGTTAACACGTTAAATTCTCTGCAAACATTTTTGAAGTGAAAACTTCTTTAGCGGCGTTGAGCACTTTTTCTGTAATCGGTATAAAATCTTAAACTCGCGTCAGTACACGTGACCTGATCGAAAAAGCGTAAGACGGATACCATCCCAAAATATCAAACATGCTCAACGTTAATAATCAAGTTTTCACTTTTGCCGGCACTCCCGGAGTGCAATCCGTCTTTTTTTTTGCGAAAGACCGATTCAGAACCACCTGACGAACGTTTTTTTTTTTGTAGTCTTAATTTTTTTGATAATATTTAATGCTAGAAAAATAAAAAAATAAAATCCAACCTGCTGAGCATCCCTTTGCCCGAAGTGTCCAATATAGTTCGGGAACACCGTGAAGTTATACGATATCCGATGCTGGTGGCAGAAGCTGACGATCACAGGCAGGCACACGCCAGGCGCCGGGTTGCGCGCGCCGGGCGGCTCGGTCGGCGCCGGCCAGGTCACCACGGTGGAACGGTTCACCACTTGGGATACGTACTGTAGAACACAGGTGGTTTAGTGGGGTAGAAGGAAAATAGAAGAGAAAAAATATTCGTTGGTAGAAGCGAGAGCACGTAAAAGTATTTGTTTAATCATTAGATAGCATGACGACATTGAGACACGTAAAAATTCGTTCCTTTGCACCACTGACGATATGAATACTTTGATGATAGTTGCATCAAATGCTCCAATTACCACATAATATCTATTTTTCTTTCCTTAATAAAATAGCAAAAATTCATTAACACTTAAAATATTCACTATAAATTACACGTAATTACGAATGTTACTTAAAGCTAAAATTGAAAATAAACAAACGAAGTAAACATGACAATGCATGTAATTTAATTATAAACCGTACAAATAATTGAGTTTTCTCTATTTATTTTACTCCGCAATTATGGCGCAGTATTTATTATTTATATTTTGTTTTATTTAATAATATTCCCTGTACCTTTGGTAACGAGATGCTTAAGACCTGACTCCTGAGAAAGAATAGGCTTTATCTCGGAAATCTCACGGGAATGGGAACTATGCGGGCGAAGTCGCGGGCAAAAAGCTGGTATACTAATATAGACGTTTCATGAATATTATTATCGTCTTAAGAGAAGTGCACTATTGTGCAGATAATGGAGAATGCATGCATTTTTGCTTTTTTTTGTCTTAGAATGCGGATTTGGGGAAATTAATTAAATTATTGAATTTCTAAGTCACTTCTGCTCTATAGTTGATAATATAATAGACATAGTCACATAATAGAGGAGATTAGACGTCTGCACTAACTGTATGAGATAAGTTTAATAATAGATTAGATTTAGACTTGAAAATCTATTTCGATAGAGACATTGTAATAAACAAAGCTTCTTTTCATTTATATTCTCGTAAGAAAAATTTCAGTTCTAAAAATCTATAAATAGCATTTAACTGAATTTTTAAGACCTTCAAGAAGCTACTTTAAAATTAAGAGCTCAGAAGCCCTTTATTTAACAGACCATTAATAAAAATTATTGAAAAACGATCGCGTAAAATCGGGTGTTATCATTCCCGTATTAATTTCGATCAACTCTTTACCAAAAATTAATATCACATTTGTTTCGTCAATAAACATTTATAATGAAACCCCATTCCGGCGTGATGCTGGGCGGTGGAAATATGTTAATTAACGGGTAGTTTCACAAAAGGCGAGATTAATTGCGGTCTCATCGGTCGCTGTGGCCACGTGAGGGGAAACTTAATTTTGCCTAACCTTGCCTCTGTGAGCTCCGAATAGCGATGTAATATTTTAAGAATAATGAAACTGGGTAGTCTTTGATGGTTAATTTTGAAAACCTGCCTGTGGATCGATTGAATAAGTGAATCTGACGTTCCTTGCGTATTATCAGTTTGTTATTAATTTTTGTACAAATTAGTGTGGTAATAAATAAAATTGTACAACCTTAAAAATGGAAAAAAGAACTTGTTTACAAATATTTATGACAAAATATGCTCTATTGAACGGTTTTATATACCGACTAGCGACCCCCCCCGGCTTCGCACGGGTGCAATGCTGATACTAAAAACACTACAGAAAAACTGTGAACGTAGTATATAAAAACATAGCGGCCCGCTCCGGCTTCGCACGGGTATAAAATAGATAGCCGGGCGGCCGGACGGTACCGCCGCAAACGCTACGTCCCGCAATTTTTAAATCTGTAATATCTTCGAAAATATTCACTTAAATCATACGGTGTAAAAGGCCATATAGATCTATATTAAATGAACATTGTATTCAAGGTATTTAATTGGTTAAGGATTAATGATGTATTGGTTAAAATCGCATCGAAAATTAGCCATTATTTGTCGTAAAAAGTAAATGACAAAAAAAAGTTATTGTGGGTTATCCATAAGAGATAGACATATACCGTCGCGGACTTTTCTGAAGACCTTTTCAATGTGTATAATACTTAGTACATTATTTTGATAAAACTCGTAGGGTTCAGCCTGCGTTTGCAATGTAAGCGGAAAAAATGTAAAAATTTACGACATCACATTAGAAACCTCAAAAATAACAGTACTTCTCCACTATTTAATGGATGTTATTATACATATAAACCTTCCTCTTGAATCACTCTATCTATTAAAAAAAACCGCATCAAAATCCGTTGCGTAGTTTCAAAGATTTAAGCGTACAAAGGGACATAGGGACATAGGGACATAGGGACAGGGAAAGCGACTTTGCTTTATACTATGTAGTGATGAACAAATTTAAAATTAAAACTCATTCGCTGTAGTTAAAATTGTATTAATTACTAGCGAAAGCAACTATGCATATTATATACTTTCCTCTAGCACCATTCTATATATTAAAAAAAGTAAAAACCTAAACCAAAACAGAGAAACAGTGGAAAGCGACTTTTTACATTGAATGAAATCCGATTAACTATGCATAATTTGTGTATTCAAAAATACTAGTACAACCATTATACAATTCAGTTAGCATGATAAATTTATATAAATAATCTATGAAGGTACAAAAATAGACGGGATCAAATATAATTGGGCTGCTTTAATGATGTTTACACGATATATTTTCTCATGCAATGAATATTTGTCAATATGATTATCGCCTCCGAGTTGCTATTTTTGGTCGTCCTTTCAAAAGGACGTTTTCAGTACTTTTGTATGTTTTGTCGTAACATGGTTTATGTTAGCGATTTGAATTTAATAATATGTATTTTATATTTATAACATATATTATTAAAATATACAGTTATATTACAATACATAACTTCAACAAAGCAGTTTGTAATTTATTTCGTTGATAAATACTGTCAAGAAACACATGTGTAAAATTTATTAAGATTATCCAAGAAATAATTCCAATAAACCAGTATACAACAGTATCTAAAACAAGTTAATCAACAGAATATATTATACGCTTACAGCATATTGTAATCAAAGTCACACAAAAGTAAGTAACGTATCTCCTATACAAAGTAGCCTTTGATAAGTCCTGGAAACCTTATAATTGAGTCAGACCTGCAAACGTAGACCCAAATTACGAAGTCAGCTTTTAATCCCACTTCCAAGAACACCCGAAGGGATTACCTTTTCATTTTAATTTCGTACAGATTGGCATCTTTAAAATTGTCCTCTGATCCCGTTGGCTGAACTTTATAAATTTGGGTATATTTTAAACGGGTCAAATGATAAAAAATAGCTATGTTTCCTTATTAATCCTTTTGATGACAATAATTAGGTAATAATGACGCTAAATAAAAAAAATCATCTATGTAGTACCAATAATATCAATTGGCGTGTCAGTAATGTATATTGAATAAATTTAAATGAATAATCCCCTGTTATAAGTTAACTAGCGACCCGCCCCGGCTTCGCACGGGTGCAATGCTGATACTAAATACACTACAGAAAAATTGTGAACGTTGTATAGGTATAAAAATATAGCGGCCCGCTCCAGCCTCCGGCATCGCACGGGTATAAAATACATAGCCGGGCGGCCGCAAACGCTACGTCCTGCAATTTTTAAATCTGTAATATCTTCGAAAATATTCACTTAAATCATACGGTGTAAAGGGCCATATAGATCTATATTAAATGAACAATGTATCCATGGTATTTAATTGGTTAAGGATTAATGCTGTATTGGTTAAAATCGCTTCGAAAATTAGCCATTATTTGTCGTAAAAAGTAAATGACAAAAAAAAGTTATTGTGGGTTATCCATAAGAGATAGACATATACCATCGCGGACTTTTCTGTAGACCTTTTCAATGTGTATAATACTTAGTACATTATTTTGATAAAACTCGTAGGGTTCAGCCTGCGTTTGCAATGTAAGCGGAATAAATGTAATTTTTTACGACATCACATTAGAAACCTCAAAAATAACAGTACTTCTCCACTACTTAATGGATCTTATTATACATATAAACCTTCCTCTTGAATCACTCTATCTATTAAAAAAAACCGCATCAAAATCCGTTGCGTAGTTTCAAAGATTTAAGCGTACAAAGGGACATAGGGACATAGGGACATAGGGACATAGGGACAGGGAAAGCGACTTTGTTTTATACTATGTAGTGATAAGCACATTGATGTATTTTAAAGCGCTTTAGAATAGTCCTGTTACATGGCTATATATGGCATAGGTACCACCGACCGGTTCAGTTTCTACGCCGAAGAGCAACAACGTTAACAAAGCGGCGAAATCCAATGCGTACATATTCAAAAAAACAAAAGGCTTCAAGGGAAAATGCCCCAAAGTATTTCATTGACGTATAAAACAAAGCTTCGCGAAACAACATCCATTACTCTGTTCTTTGTGAAGTTGGAATGAAATAGAAAACAAAACATTGAACAACGTGTGGAAAGCCTCCAGGGCCTCCACTATTGTGGAGAATACGACAATTACCGTCTTAGGCTTCATTATATTTTAATGTTACAATTACTTTTAAACAGGCCGAAAGTAGAACACTACATTGTTGTGTATTCATTCGATATAACAACTCGAAAATATAAAAGTTATGACCATACAATTATAAGCAGTGGGCCGTATTTCTGTATTTGCGTTTACACGAGGCTGTTTAAACAAAGGATACATTTTCCTCGTTTAGTTCGATGTGTACCTGCGTGTGCACGGTACTGCTACACTATACCACCACGTAGACATGTCACACCTTTCCTAAATAAGCAGGGTGTTCTTAAACTACAAGCAAGACGCCAACTACATCTGGCCTGTCTCATGTTCGGTATTGCCAAGACCCGTATGCCTATATATCTGTACGAAAAGCTCAGCTGGACAACGAGCAGTCGAGATGTTGCATGCAGAAGCTGTGCTCAGCCACTTATCATTCCTCAACATAGTACTTCCACTTTTAGAGGCAGCTTCCGCTATGCAGCATCGAAAATATGGAATGACTTGCCGCCACCGATTAGGTTATTGTTAAACATTAATACATTCAAAAAACATCTTAAGAACTACTTAATCGATGAACAGCGAAGGTTAGATTAATGTCCAATGCTTATTTTTTCGTTTTTGTTTTTTTTTTATCTATTGGTATGGGTCAATCCTATCTTAAGTCTATTTATTTTATAGAACTTTTTATTTGGATATTTGTGTGGGTACGTTTTTTCACGGTATGATATATATGTATGTAATATTATGTTTATCACATTATTTTTAATTAATTATTATTATTGCGTCGCTTCACATCCGTGAGTCGAAACTAGGTTCTAGTTGAAAACCAGCGCTAGGCTCATGCCTGGCACAAGCTGAACTAGGTCCTTTTTGGCGGTACTGCGGGCACAATTTGTTTTAATATTTTTTATTTTTTTCGTGTTGAATTTTTTGTGTTATTTGTATGTATTCTTTTCTTTATTGTCTACTTTTTTGATGTGTCACGCTGTGTTGTCAAATAAATGTTTTTCTTTCTTTCTTTCTTTCTTTCTTACCTAAGGATGGTATTATGCAAAGTGTATACTACTAGGTACCTTAATTTTATGTACTGAATTTTAAGGCGTCGAATAGGCGATAGGTACCATTTCTTCGCAGGCTTCTTCTTAAAATACGTTTTCTTTAAACACTTCATTCTTACCTACAAAAGTCCGTCACAATCGTCCAGAAGACAAACCATTATAAATGGCGGCCGTTCTAAATTAAAATTCTCGTTGCATCTGTTAAACTGACGCGTATACTGCCATTTTTCTTTGCTGCGCGGTAAAGAGGAATTTTTTAAGGTTTCAAAATGGAAAAGTCACTATTCTTTTGTTCTGCATTTAAGCAACTGTTTTTCTTCAGTTAAAACAATAGATTATTTTAATGTACAAGAACAATCTATACTAATAATATTATAAAGCTGAAGAGTTTGTTTGTTTGTTTGAACGCGCTAATCTCGGGAACTACTGGTCCGATTTGAAAAATTCTTTCGGTGTTAGATATCCCATTTATCGAGGAAGGTTATAGTCTA
The DNA here is from genome assembly GCF_061535455.1 of Colias philodice. Taxonomy (NCBI): domain Eukaryota; kingdom Metazoa; phylum Arthropoda; class Insecta; order Lepidoptera; family Pieridae; genus Colias; species Colias philodice. The sequence continues at coordinate 12,950,743 of NC_143091.1, read as the reverse complement.
TATATCATTGCGCTACAATCAACAGGGGTGGAGCCACGGGGGTGAAACCGCGCGGAGCAGCTAGTTACAAATATGTTCGTTCAAGTTTAGTTCGACATTGGACTTACATTGCACACGTAAATAGATGAAGCCCGAGAGTTAAGGCATTTCCACATATTGGTAAGGGTCTTTGTGTATTTAAATTACTTGGTTTGTAACATAGAATTGATTGAAAATAAGAATATTTTTAGATAGTTTGCTCTTGGTTATCACTTTAGTAATACCACCAAAATTATAAAATGTATGTACTACGAAATTATATCATTATGGATAGGTCTATGTTATACGTATATGTCTACGTTTCTTCAAGCAACAGAAGTCTTAGTTATAGGAATTGTTAAAATTCTTATCACAAATAATAGACAAGAAGAATCGAAACAATTATGCTTATCCGTGGTTAATATTTGTTCTTGTTATTAAAAAGAAATGAAATGTGATATTATATTTATTCTACTTCATATTACAATCCTAATTTATTAAAAATGTTTGAAAATTTTTCATAAAGATTAAAATTACATCTAAAGCTTAGAGCTTAGATGTCGTAAAACATTGTAAGATATACTTGAACCGTAATTTTTACATTAAGAAGTCTGTTGCTATTATCATTATGCAAATTTGTATTATGAATTCCAACAAATATTTTTAATGTAGCAAAATATTTATGCACAACAAAATTCAAATACGACATAGCGACGACGAGTTAAAAATGTCATAACTTACCTTTATCAACGTTACAGTTTTAGGCTGCTTTTCCACCAGAGATATGCGAGGCTGCGTAGCGAGAGATGCGTTTGTAAAGAACCAATAGTATCGTTTCATTTAACTCGTCTCGCTCAGCACAGCTCTGATGGAAACGGCTCAGTGGTGCTAGGTTTTTGCGCATACAAAACAAGCGTGATTTGTGTGCGAAAAATGTGTATGATATTTTTAATTTTGAGCAAAATAACATTTCATAGTTTCGCAACGCATCCTTGCACATCTCTGGTGGAAACGAAGCAGCCTTAAGCGCAGAATGCAGATAACTGTAGAATAGCTATTCTACATCTACATGTGCTACGTAATAACATGTTATACCTTACCATTACCTGTACAGCCGGGTTCGCTCGGAAGTAAGCGAAGAGGGCACCAGTGATAGCCAGTAAGGCTACTGCGTTGAGGGCCAGTTGCATCATTCTGAATCTATGGGCAGAACTCTCTGTGCTCGGCCCTCTCATGTCGCGAAGCATCTGGAAGTAAATAGTACTGTAATCGTTGTTTTTTCGTGATTTTTACGCTTATATTCGAAGAGGAAAGTTTTTTGTGCCTATATCACACGTACAACTCAAAAACTATGGATAAGAGCCAAAGCTAAAATCGGTTAAGTATAACCGATTTTAGTTTTTAGTTTTTATACTTAAGTATATTTAATTTATGTATACTCTTAATAGTAATATTATAAAGAGTTTTGTTTGCTTGTTACCAGTTGACTCAAAAACTACTCAATCGATATAAAAATATTTTTATTTTTCGTGTACCATTGGAATGCTTCACCAGTTCACCTATATCTCTTTTATTTTAAACCAGAGCCATCGTCAACCCAGGCAAAACCCAGGCAATCTAGTCCTCTATATAATAAGCTGCAATAACGTAATTGATCGCTAACATACTATTTCTTAAAATTCAACATATTTATACATATCTTCCAACTATTCATTCAATCCTATAATTAAACAACTCATTATACAACCATCTTATTTTTCAAAGCGAAACCTTCGACAAAGATAATCTGAATTTAAAGATCCAATCACAAGCAGCTGAGCTCAAACCCTCCTATTAGCTTAATTTCCTTGACATAACGTTTGCTGTTTCCTTGCTCATACTATAACGAGGTTAAACCGATTACATCAATCCATAAGGGAATTTATCAAGGGTTGCTTGTCAATTGTTGCATTGTTGTTGTTTCGTAGTATATTGTAGTGACGGTTGTTTTGTTAACTTTAATAATTATAAAATAAATTCATTAGGTATAGAATATACCTACTGTACATGTACCTACTTCTATGTATCTATCTTAAATACATCGTCCTGTATTAAATATTATGAATGAAATATATTCTATAAGGTAGGTACTTTTATGAAAATGTAATATCGCTATTCTATGTATTTGTACCAGCTATAATTTTTTTTTGCTTTACCAGTAGGTATGAGATTCTTGTATGTTAGGAAACACGTATGAAACTTTTGATTATTTTTTAGCTATTGTGTTATGATCAGACCGAATATGTATAAGAATTAATAACAATAACAAGCACCCGAACATCTGATTACAACCTTTAAATAGCTGAAGTCGTGATGGGTCTGGATGGGTCGTGATGCGTAACATGAAAAACAACGGCAGATCTAACGGTTAGAAGGGTTAGCTATTAAGTCCTTATACGCCAGACAGTGTGCTATCGATCTAACTATTACGATATATACGTATGATTTTTTTTGCACGCCTCATAAGCGAAGCGTTGAGGTGGGTACTACTGTCACTTCGCGCAAAACATCTGATTTTTCAAACTTAAAATGTCTTTATGTATCATACATTGCACTTGTAAGATAATACATACACACACATATTAAGAAAAAACACTATTTTTAACGTTCATGATATTTTTGATGTCATTTTTGTTATTTAAACTAGTTAAAAAACAGTTTAAAAAAGTTCTGTCTTGGACGTCCGTGTGTCTGTATGTGCGGATCCTTTTTCTTGTTAACACGATAGCGACCGAAATACTTTACTAATCGAGTCTTTTTTTTTCTCTTACGCTTGAGTATTCTCAGGAATAGAACCCTTTCATTTTTCAGGGTCTGATTCGATGTGGTTTAATTGTTATTAAATAAACAAGAATAATAATAAATAAATATTTATTAAAAAAAAAATTATGAGGCGTGCACTTTTGGATTTTCCAAATTATTTATATTAAATAGCGGGTAAAATTTGCGGGTAGATATTTGTCGGCATGTTTATTACTTTTTGACTAAGAGTTGGATAATCTGATGAGGTAGCAGTGAATAAAGTTTTAAAACCATAATGAGATTACCTATAATTTTTTAATGTTTAATCTTCTTAATCTGAACAAATTTCTAGCCCCTATGTTCAGTATATTAGTTCATAACTATACAACGTATTACGAAACGTTTAGAATACTTGAGCATACTAAATGAAGGAACAAAAAACAATGCATGTTTTCGAGTGAATGATAAGCTCCTTCGCTTTGTGCAAACTATTCTGGATTAATGCAGAAATATCTTTACCGCTCGAGCTGTTCCGGGAATAATCTTCATTAACAAAAGGGTAATAATAGCTGCAAGCGGTAGACAATATTCATTCATTGTTCATTCATTCCTATTGTATGCGTTTTGATTGCGTTCTGTATTTTGTTTTGGTAACGTGTTTTCCATTTATATAGGTATACGGTTTACGTTGTTGCGTATTCAATGGCTTGCTTTTTGAATGACAATGCTGTAATTAAAATAGTTTTCACTGCGGATAGATAGGATAGATAATTGTATTTTGAAGACAATATGATGTGTGTCAGGTGATCTCATCTTCAAAGATGTACCATCGTTTTCAATATGAGTAGATATGTATTTTTGAATTTATGGTATTTATGTGGAACAATCGATGGCGATCGAATCGTGGACGATAGTTAACAATCGACAAATAGGCATTTCGAAGGGAAAAATCAATTTATCGCAGCTACACACGACACATAGCACATTCGTTTTTTTGATATAAAATATAATATACGGTGACTTTTTTTAATACTCCTAATTTTATTTTAGTAAAGTATTTTGGATCTTAGCTAGCTTTACTTCAATAAAACATCAAATTATTTATTTAATGCTGCATCAGAAACAACGAGAGAATACAAATAGTTTTGATATTTGATTCGCACTCGTAACTGTTACAAGGAAAAGCAAATTTACAGGAAAAAGGCCTTTGATACTAGGATTTTGGAAAAGTAAACATAATTATTTTTAATTATTTTTTTTAAATTTTCATTCGCAAAAACTAGGTGTTTCAATGATCATTATTTATTCTATAGGTAGGTAAATTTGTTTAAACGTATTGATTAAAATTAAACATTACGAAACAATTCCATCTTCTAATGTATAAAATAAAATGTACTTTTTAGTTGGTAATTCATAACAAGTTGTTAAATAATATTTCTTCAATATTGGTTTCTTAAATAGCATTTTGTTTCCGTTTGTAGTAAATTTAATATATTTCTATATCGTGGCCTTTCATACATTTCAACTTTAAACAACACATAAAACAAAGCGTTCAATCAAGTAAGTAATGAACACTAAAACTGTACAAAAATTACCTTACAGTTTTGAAAAGTTCCTTAAAATCCATTGTTACTATATCCACGGAAACTTCAAGCGACGTTCCTTGAAGAGACCACTAAGCATTCAAAGGATTGTAAGGAAAGCGCCTTTTTGAAAGCTAAAAAGCGCTTTCTAAAAGTGGTTCAGGTGCGCTAGTGCAACATTGTGCAGCGATCAAGCGCTGGAGGTGTGTTAGTGTGAGCTAGCAAGTTTTCGTTATAGTTTTTAGAACATTTAGGAATCAAGTGGCGCTGAGACTTGTTTTGTTTTGATTTGAATAATGCAGAACCTATATTATTTTATTTTTATAAATAACTACACTACATACAACAGGCAGTCGTCGAAAATTGCTCCAACAACGACGATCGAACATTAAGATCAGTTCTGATAATTATTTTTAACAAAAAACTCAAACTTGTACCTAATTTTCAGAACTAAACAAAATTTAAATTGGAACACACGGGAGACACCATTTTCAAAAAAATGTATGCGTGTACTAGAGTACACACGTAAGAAGTGAAACTTCTTTATGACCTTAAAAATGTCACGAGTATGGCGTAACGCAAAAATGTCACGCGTACGGCGTAACGCAAAAATGTCACGCGTACGGCGTAACGCAAAAATGTCACGCGTACGGCGTAACGCAAAAATGTTACACTAAATTTTTGTCCAACCCCGATAAAGAAGTTTCACTTCAATAAAAAAAATATCATAAAAATTGGTTCATCCGTTCTGGGGCAACAAACAAAACCTCCTTTTGTTAATTCATTTGACAAACAACTACAAACATTCCATACACAAAACGGTGACTAAAATTAAAATGCAATAACGTGTATTAAATTTCGAAACTAGGTACGGTAGCTAAGAAAAGTGAAGAAAATTTCATTTCCCGGCCCCGTTCCATCGCATATTGCTATTTACTCCAGTGCGGTTCGTTGCTCCGCTCGACACGTGCGAGCGATATAATATTATCTATTACTACTGTTTGCTTTGCTATAGAAATCCTTTTCTTCTCGCTATGAATCCATAACTGGTTATGTTTATTTTGCAAGATCAAGCAGATTAGAAATATCTATGGAATGTAAAAATTAATCTAGGTATGTCGCAAGGACATAAGTCAGAAAGACAACTGCTAACGCCGGGGACCCTGAGCTATTATCTAAACTGTGCCTGAGCGCTTAATTGCAATTTCAATAATCACTTGGTCAAATCTGGCTTCCAGAGAATGGTCTATAACTAATAACCTGTCCCAATAAACGAGTAAAAGAACTAAGCTTTAACTGAGAAAAAACAACGAAACTGTTATTGGAAGCAAAATAGGGAAGGAATTCTTCATAATCATTTCTTATTGAGTTATATCAAAACAATAAGTGTGCTCAAATGCAATGCATTTTATTTTTCAAGGAAGTATTTATCCTTGGTTTACTAGAATACTTTCCACCTTTACGCGCGATATACTTTGACCATTCAATGTATTTTCTGTTTCACCTTTTAAGTCTTATATTTTCCAGGAAAACGTAGCCTGTCCTACCTACTACACCGTAGTTTATATTATTTACTTATCAAAAACCTTTATAAAGCATAAACAAACAGAGTTACAGTAAATTAAATTCAAGAATAAACAAGTAATTCCTTCAATTCAAGGATCTTAAACGTTAACTATCTGTAAAATATTTTTATCATCCATTTAATTCTCGTGAAACTCCCGTCTCGAACCCTTCCTTTGTCACTATAATTAATACAACGTGCTCGATGCTCAAGTATTTATATAGGTACCTACGCCATGTTTAGGAGATATTAAATTGAGTTTGTCTGTTTGGATTTCAAACTATATAATCGTTTAGCTCTATGTTTTCTTAAGTCTAAATTAATTATTCTATATAATTATAAATAAATAATCATTATAATTATTGTTTTACTTGCTTAATAAGTTTGCCTGCCGGAATCTTAAAATCTGAGAAATTGTCTAGGAATGAGGCACGACTGTTCTATTCATAAGGAAAAGCTAAGAGAAGTCTGATTTAAAATACTAGTTTCGCACAGTTTTTGCAAATTTCATTGCAGGTATCACGATAAAATATACATTTGACAAATCTACATTGCAATAAAAACTAACTAAGAGACGAAACAAAAAAATAAGAAAAAACTGTATTTAATACACATAATGTAATAATAGCACGTAAAATCCCCTCTCAGTCGTTAAAATATATAACCGAAATCCAAAAATTAAATAAAAGAGAAATCTATGAAAAAATATTATCCAAGCAAAACTAACTATACTAAATAGTCATGTTTGTAATCAGTGTAAGTACATGCTCTGTGCTCTCGTTATTTGCCGTTTCTTTTTCCCCGTTGAGCAAGAAATTGCTAAATGTAATCCTTTAATTATCATTTTATTAATTGGATTAAGGTTTCTTACAATGATAATAATTATAGAGTTAATCTATATAAGAAGCCCTAGTAGTGGCCTAGGTTCTCTTTATCGTTATAGTTTTCTGGTAACTAATAATTTATCCAACTGAGAGATTTATAATCTCCAAATATTAAGTTGGTAGGTAGATAAATTATATTAAATATTTGTTAGCAAAACTTTATATACGTATCAATGTATATTAATTTCATTGCAAAAGTGTATGTGTGTGTTTTTATTATTTATTAACCAACAATTCAATAAAATTAACAAAAAAGTTCAAGTTATGATTAAAATTTCACTAATATGTACTATTACTTTTGAACTTAATATTACGTTTGAACTTGATTTAAGTTGAATATCGTAACTAAGTTTCTTGCCAGCTCTTCTCTAAAAACTGCTTTCCGAACCGATACCAAATAGTAAAACTTTATTACGATTCAAAAGTTTGAGTCCAATTTCATACATCAACCAAACAATCCATCTAACAGCCTACAATATAACTTCTAAACTATGTCATATCAGCGTCCACATCATAATGCGTTCCACGTGCAATCGCCGATATAAATTGAATGTTTAACAATTAAAGTAAATCCCGAACAGAGGCCATCTCCGGCCGTTTACCGACAAATCCGATGTTCTAATTGAATGAGTCCGCATTTTCAATTTGATTCGGTTTGCGATCGTGGCCCGAGATCAAATTGAACTGCAATCTACGGTACATTTCAAGTGTGAAATAAAAATATGTTCTTTGACGAGTTGTGAGATACTAGCGACTGTTGAAACGAAATAGGATTGGTGTGTGGTGTAATTTATACATTAGTCATCCACAAAATAATCGATTGTGAACGTTCTTTTTAGGCTAAATTTGGACGGCAAAATTTTGGACATAAGGAGGAATATAACATACTAAATAGTGCAACCTTTTTCAGACACTATAAAAACAGTTTAAGCTGTTGAAGCTTACAACAGTACTAATTACTATCTAAACCCCGCTACCGCTCATAACTCATACCACTATTATACCCGCTGTCGCTTATGCCTTCCGCTGCATGGTCAGCGCCACGTGTTAGTAATACTACACTTTATTTTAATTGCACAGCGAGCGCGCTGCGTGTGACATTTTATTTTACTCCACGGTTTACGTTTTAAACGTTCGCTACGTTTATTTGTTATTCTAAATATTTCCTTTTCCACATTCTCGATTATAACTTGTTTATATTGAGTTTTAACTTGTTGGTCGTGACTTTGTATTTGTTTTACGATTACTATCAATGATGAATGTGCACTTTCTGTAAATAAACATTGGAATATGCACCATGGCTCTATGAGGAAATGAAAATGAAATTTACGAGCGTTTATTTTTTTTATTTTTTGCAAGCGGAGTATGAGATTTCTGTCCTATATAGCCGTTTCTTAGTTTTTATGAATTTGTACTGCAAAATACAAATTGAATCTTGAATCTAAATCTGTTCTGATATTGTTGTACTTACGGTTCTAGCAACATAACGTTTAAGGTAATTACAAGAATTAAGTAGTTCTTTATTATTTTGGTCTTTCTTCTACTGGTCGAAAAATCTTTAAAAAAAGCTTCGGAAAAGATTAAGCGATATTGAAAACAATTGAATATAGATAAAATTTTAAAGCATACCGCGAGCAAAAAATGTTTCGTTTTACAATTATATAAATAACTAAGGGAACAAAAATCAAATAATATAAACCTGGGGTTGATATAACAAAATTATTATGGTTCTATTAAAGACGGTTCCTAGGAATCGAATGGAAAAGGAATAGAAATTAATATCCTAGCGAATCTCATGAATACTTCCAAGAATGAACGTTATTTTTAAATGAAAAAACCGGCCAAGTGCGAGTCGGGCTCGCGCACAAAGGGTTCCGTAGCAGCAAATATAATAAATTACAGTTAAATCAACCTATCTCAAAAACTATAAGAGATACTTTGATCAAACCAAAAATCGTTGAAAGAGTTAATTAGCATGCATCACCTCTATTTTTTTTAGAATTTTATACCCCGTAGTTATAAAAATAGAGGGGGGGGGACATACTTTTTACGACTTTGAGAGCTGATATCTCAAAAACCGTTCACTTTAAGAAAAATGTTTTTTAGAAAACTTTATATCATTTTAAAAGACCTTTCCATTGATACCCCACACGGGTATGTACATCGAAAAAAAAAATTTCATCCCTCAGTTACATGTATGGGGGGCCCCACCCCCAATTCTTTTTTTTACTATTTAGTGTCATATTTTTGTAGCGGTTCATACAACACATATTCCCATCAAATTTCATCACTGTAGTACTTATAGTTTCCGAGTAAATCGGCTGTGACAGACGGACAGACGGACAGACGGACAGACGGACATGACGAAACTATAAGGGTTCCGTTTTTGCCATTTTGGCTACGGAACCCTAAAAACTAACTACGTTTTGTACTTTTTAAAGTTTTAAGATTATTTTTGTATTTGAAAGCTACTTGTGACCATGTGTCACCGAACAACAGGATAATACCTTGTTTTTTTTTACCCGGGTCACAGAATAATAACTAGTACGGGTGGAGCCAACACAACTATTATAACAAAAATTATCAGAATTTTTTGACATACTTAACTATGAAATTCATACTTCCTAATGAAAATTGTATGATTTTATAACAGTCCATTAAATTATCTTTAGTTAAAATTTTCAAAGATTGGTTTTAATATTTAACCCGGCGTCATTGTGGTAGAAAACAGATACGCGAACGTTGAGGTGGGTCAATATTACCCATATATTTTATAGTTTGTATTTCTAAACTTTTTAAGAAAATTAGTATTATGTGTTATTATTATAGGATAAAGGTATTCTGGTTTTGATATTATAAAATAAAAATAATAATTAATCAACGTTTTATTCATTTTAATCAACTTTGACATAAACTCATAAAAATAGGAACAAAATATAGACCTCTTGCGTTTTCATATCAATACTATGCTATTAACCAGTATTTTTGGTTACAAATAGCATTTTTATAAACTTAAGTCTAATATATGAGAAAAAAACTTTAACAAAGCTAATTAGAATCTTTGTTGTGAATGAAATCAATACAGAAAGACATGATGCGTTCAGGACAAATAAATTTAGGGCAAGCTTGACAAAAATGTTTTGTTTTAGTTACTATTTTTTTTTCCTGACACATTTAACATCTTTTGCGGAACTGCAGGTGGCTCCTCTGATGATCCACCAATAAATTCTCTGATTCTTTTGCCCATTTGTCGTTGCTATCGATTCAATTCCTGGCGAATTTTCAAATGTTCTAATACCAGAGCAAGACCTAAGTTTTTCAAAAATTACGTCGCTTACCGCTTGGTTTAATTTTATTTATGCGACGTATTATAAGCGCATTAATTCCTGTGTGTCCAACATGGCATAAAAATTGTCAGGGGCCACCTTTTGGAGTTACGACTCACATCATATGAGGCGCAAAGTTCATCAGCGACGTCAACCCCATATTTAGTTTTATTGTAAAAGGTATTGAATTCGGGTTTTCGCTTTTCTCCGCTTGAAACACACTCCGCACTCTAACATCATCCTTTTCTTCAACTTCATCATCATAATAAGATAAGTCCTAGTAAGACAAGAGTCTAAACCCGCCATGATACGTGAAATTTTCTATTCTATCCGTTTATAGTACCTATTTTATAATAAGTACCTGATGGACAAACAAAAACATTAAATTCACAGAAATAAGCAAAAAAAATGTTTGCAGACACCAAGAAATCATACACAACAGTAAAAATCGATAACTTAGCTATGGCGCGAAATTGTTACATCAATTGTGAGGATGGGTCATATTTACCTTTTTCGAAAATACACGCGTGTATCTCCCAGTACACTCGACGTCGAAAGGATTTCACTTCCAAAACGTTTAATGTAAATTGTTAGCTCTAGCTACTACAAAGAACAGCACAATCGTGCACGTAATTACTAAGATATTGGAAATTATAAACGAGCCGGGTCATTTTGACCCAACCTCAATGACGCCGGGTTAAATAACGATTTTTATTTTGCTATCAGACCATGATTCCCAAATTGTAAAAAAACTAAACTATTTCTTTACAAGCAGTAAGTTCTGCGTTTTTACTTTGAAACCGCAATCACATATCTTCTTATATATAAAAATGAATCGCAAAATGTGTTGGTAAGCGCATAACTCGAGAACGGCTGAACCGATTTCGATAATTCTTTTTTTATTATATTCCTTGAAGTACGAGGATGGTTCTCATGTAGAGAAAACGTAAACATGTACCACGGGCGAAGCCGGGGCGGACCGCTAGTTTTATATAAAATACTAGTGGTCCACCCCGGCTTCGCCCGTGGTACCTACATTTGTAAACTATCCTATCTCTCAAGTTGGATCGAACTGCACATGGTGTGCGAATTTTATTATAATCGGTTAAGTGGTTTAGGAGTCCAGTGAGGACAAACATTGTGACACGAGATTTATATAATATATTATTAAGATGATATTTCCAATAAATGTCAGAAAATCAACACAAAATAATTTAATATGCTTTTGTGTTGCTTTTTCGATATTATTAGAATTTAAAGGCATTATACTCTATCAGAGCGTACAAATTTTCATATTAAATACTGAAAATCTGAAGAAAAAAAAAATGTGTGCGTGTACTAGAGTACACACGTAAGAAGTGAAACTTCTTTATGTCCTTATTTTTCAAAAAATAATTTACTATATACAATATTAAAGAAATACGTTAGTCACACGCTCGTCGCTACCTACTTAAATATTTACACCGGCCGCTGCTGCAACTCGCTCGCTTCGCTCGCTCGGCTCGTGCGGTAGTTCAAAAGTTAACCTAAGATGCTCGTCGCTTCGCTCCTCGCTACCTATTTACATATTTACACCGGCTGCTGCTGCAACTCGCTCGCTTCGCTCGCTCGGCTCGTGCGGTAGTTCAAAAGTTAACCTAAGATGCTCGTCGCTTCGCTCCTCGCTACCTATTTGAATATTTACGCCGGCCACTGCCGCGACTCGCTCGCTTCGCTCGCTTGGCTCGTGCGGTAGTTCAAAAGTTAACCTAAGATGCTCGTCGCTTCGCTCCTCGCTACCTATTTAAATATTTACACCGGCCGCTGCTGCAACTCGCTCGCTTCGCTCGCTCGGCTCGTGCGGTAGTTCAAAAGTTAACCTAAGATACTCGTCACTTCGCTCCTCGCTACCTATTTGAATATTTACGCCGTTTTCAGCTTATAAAGGATTTCGACTTAGGCGGATTTTGATTGGACAGAGAGTTTGAGGTTTATTCTTATAAATTTTGAATTCATAAAATTATAATTGAACACCTGACACCAATCAAGCAAACACGTGTTTACGTGAGTCATAGATTTATTATCGTATACTCCTAAAATGTTTTCTAAGAAACAATAGTGTACTTACATTTTCGGCACGTTCTTAAAGTCGGTAACTTATTTTTGTTCGAACAATAGAGGTAATAAATTCCTAATGATCAAGTTGTAAAGGTTGTAAAATAAAAAATATTCTATATTAAAACGTATATATAATATGTGCGTCATTAATTTCTGACTGTTTCGAAATTTGGTGCAAAATAAAATAGTGTGTAAATAAAATTTGTAAAAAATCAATAAAATAAAATAATTGAGTAAAGATCTATAGGCATATTATGTATGTATTTATACAAGATATGTATATTATATATTTATACAGGGAACTTCTCAACGTGTTAACTATGAAATTATACTTTTACTCAATTGTTTAATTTTATTTACACACTGTTTTATTTTGCACCAAATCTCGAAACAGTCAGAAATTAATGACGCACATAGTACATAATATATACATATTAAGACAGAGGTTAAGCTTAAATAACTTGAAAAATAAATAACATGATCACGCCCACGTGTTGGTGTTTTAAAAAATTCAATCATAAACTGAGAATAACTGTAAATATTTTAGAATTAGAAAAATAAATATGTACCACAATAACATTCAAGTATTAGAAAAAATTTATACATAATTCCACCCACGTGCTAGTGTATCTATACATATTATCTATACATATTATAATAAAATTGAAAAAATTGAAAAATACAATCAAAAAGTGAGGTTAATTTTAAATAACTTAGAAAAATAAATACCATAATTACACCTAAGTATTAGAAAAAGATATGTAATTACTTACTTTTTTTTTAAATTCACTGGAATTAGAATAATTAAAATAAACACTTTGATTGTGCTGATCACTTTAATATAATATTATCACGTCACCATAGAGCGTTGGAAATAAATACGAGTGCAATAGAAAAACGGTCAAGTAAAGTGGTAGGACGTACGTTAAAACGATACGATATCCCTACTCCGCTGGAGAAAGTATACGTCGAATCACGCGTGGTAGGGATAAGAAAAAAAATGTCACGAGTACGGCGTAACGCAAAAATGTAACGCGCGCGGCGTAACGCAAAAAATGTAACGCGCGCGGCGTAACGCAAAAAATGTCTCACAAAATTTTTGTCCACCCCCGATAAAGAAGTTTCACTTCAAAAATACATTTACTCTTGCAAAATCAATCAAGATAAAAAAAGAATCCTGTAATCATTGCCACACACCTCCAAATACATATAATTGCATCATTTCGAAAACAAATTAAGCATTCAGCAATACAAAAACACCTTCCGCATTCGCGAACTTCCGTGAATTCTCGCCGTTCATAAAAGTTGGATTTACGTAGAGAATATAAATCCATTGTGTCATATCCGGGCACGGCTGTACCAGATCTGTACGGCATGTGAAACTTTCGCACCACGTTAAAACTTCGCACAGTATTTTTTTGACCCTTCTTTTGCGACAGCCTAATTTTATTGAATGAATGTATGGATATATACATGACAAACGCAAGAGTAAAACTCCCATGAAGCTCACTATCATACTTTTCGAAAAAATTCAATCTGAATAAAAAGTACCGGTATTTTATATAATTCAATTTTAATTTTTTATTAATTTTTCTACCATTATAACACATTTTTTTGCATTGCGAGCGTCAAGGCTAGCCATAGGGCCAATTTTCGATCCATTCGGGGAAGAGCTGTGACTTCGCAATTTCGAGATAATCGCATAAATAACAAAATTTCATTTCTTTTTTTGTGACTGAACTTTTAAGAATAGGCAAATTATTTTTACTTCAAAACATAGTTATATGTATGGACTACTTCCACAAAAAAAACCGATCGCGAAAAGAGCGGGATTCGCGAGATATTAATTTCTGAAAAAGTACCGGTTCTTTAACGAATTTTTTGTATAAAATCCACAATATAAATTGAACTTATATAGAGTTGCGTTTCTCAGATGACGGAATACTACAGAAAATTTGATGAGACATATTGTTAGTAAATTGAAGTGTCTATAACAAAATATAAAAAATAAAAAAGTTATAAAAAAAATTGAGTTAAAATTAAACAAAATTTCTTTATGCAGTAAAATTACATCATTTACAAATTAATCTTAATTATTTTTTTATTGATGTTATTTAGCGTTTATCGCGACATAAGGTGTTATAATAAAAATGTTTTTGCTTTAAAAGACTTTCAATAAATTCTCTATTTGTTTGGTCGGATGACATTTAATTAGATAAATAAAAATAAATAGTTCAAATTTTTTTTATTCAACTCATCCATCAATTGAAATTGCTTTCTCTAGGCACTAGATATCAAGATTACGACTATTTATTTCAACTTATTAGTTGACATTATCGGGGTGTGTGGAGTTTTCGCAATCCAGACTAGAGGGCGCTTTTGCGCGCTGAATCGCGCTATTGAAATGTTTTGTTAGTTACATATAAGATGTAAGCTGATTTCCATGAGTTGGGTTAATTGGTTTGGAGAAATAAGTAAAAAAAAGTAAAGTTGGTAGTTTGAAAAGTAAGGTTGGTTGAATTAGCGTTTTATCCGCTTTAAACGAAAAATCGGTTGGTTTTATCGGTCCAACCGTTTCAGTTGGTTGGTTGTGGGTCAAAACCCTAATTAAATCTTCTATTTCGTTTTGTAAAGCCATTTATTGGTTGTTGATTTTTGACTTTTCTTTTTTACTTTGTTTTTTAATTTCTTTAATCCAATTATTTTATTTGATTAAATACTTTCACTGCCATTCATACAGTTTTGTATACGTAAAGGCTATGGATAACGCTGTAGCTGGAACCTCTTATCCTTCGGAGGTGGCCTCATACAGGCTAGATGTAGAAACAGGCTGCCATACACTAACTCGATATGATATATACATATATCTGGATCAAGAGAGTAAAAAACTCCATGGTCGCTATGGAAAACCGTTTGACTTATCCAAATCGGAAAGGAATATTTTTGTAAAATCGATTTTTGCAACTATATTAAATACACCCCTTTCAGAACCACAGGAGAAAAATTTTAACATTGCTATAAACCGTTTTATCAACAAAGTTGAGAAAAGATATAACGATAGCAACAGAATTTTGTCACAATTTCGAAAAAAAAATAACGCTTGGTTGAATAAGCCTTTTATAAATGATCTTCCTCAAGATGTCATTTCGAAACCTTCTGAGGTTGTGAATGTACCACCTGCCGTCTTGGATGTATCGCCTATGGTTTTGGACGTGCCATCTGAGGTAGCCGATGAACACCCAATAGTTCCCGATCCTCATCGCTTGGTCTTGCGTGAAATTGCCTGTTGTAATAAAGATGAAGAATATGCAAAACTTCATAAACGAACGCAACTTAGAAAACAAAAATCACTAGAATTATTGATTCAGAATGAACCATCAGCAAAACTGATTTCATCATTTACTAAAGTCATTAAATCTCATGACAACAAAAAACTAAGCAAAAAAAGTGCCCATGACTTAGAAGCTGTGATAAAGATATGTTTGGAGTCTGCAAATAAATCAACTGAAGTGTTGGCAAAAATAAATCAGTACAGTAATCCATACTCTCCAGAAGAAGCGCTTGGTATACTTATTGACCGAAAATATAGTGTCGAAACATATAAATTTTTACAACAAGATTTAAATAAAAGAGGTTTTAAAGCTTTTCCACCGTACAGACTTGTAGCAAAAGCAAAACTGGAGTGTTACCCAGAGGATGGAGTCTTGGCAAATGAAGTTGAAGCTTCTGTTTCGCTACAAGGTCTGCTTGCACACACATTTAAAAGAATTGTAAGTCTCTGTGATGATGTCATTAATGCGTATTGCGAACGAATGGATTTGGACGAATTGTCTTGTAAATTTGAAGGCTCTTGGGGCTTTGACGGCAGCACAGGCCAATCATTATATAAGCAGAAGGCACCCCAAGATCCTTTGTATGATGAAAATACTATATTTGCCACAACCTTCGTACCATTAAAGGTCATGGAAACGTGCAGCAGTCAAATTCTCTGGGTAAATCCAACACCTCAATCATATCGCTCTTGCAGGCCTCTACATATTCAATATAGAAAAGAGTCAAAGTCTCTTATTCTCAGAGAAAAACAGTACGTTGAACAACAATTAAAAAATTTGTCCCCTATCGCAGCAGCCACATCAAAAGGCTTCATAGTAAAAACTATTTGTAATCTTACATTAAGTATAATAGATGGCAAGGTGTACAATATCATCAACAATACCTTTTCTCAACTAAGGTGTCCAATTTGCGGGTTGACAGCAACTAAATTCAATGACCTGGATTTGGCGTTCTCTACACAAATTAATAAAGAAGCTATAAAAAATGGTCTGAGCCCTCTTCATGCATTTATAAGATTTCTAGAGTTCTTACTCCACTTGGGATACAAAAATGACCCCCGAGTAAGACAGTGGCGAGTCTCAAAGTTGTCACCTGCGGGCATAATTACTGAAGACCGAAAAAAAACAATTCAGGCGCAAATACGGGATCGTCTGGGTATACTAGTAGATGTTGTACGTCCGAACTCTGGAACAACTAATGACGGAAATACTGCTCGAAGAGTTTTCGCTAATGAGGAAAGTCGCGGCATATTTGCAGACATATTAGGAATAAGTAGATGGCTTGTAGATGACATACACGTAATTTTAGTGGCAATTAACTGCGGTCTACCGGTAGACTCAACGAAGTTCGGAATTTTTTGCAGAAATTTAGCCAAAAAATATGTAGCTAATTACAACTGGCACCCCATGACGACGACAATGCACAAAATCCTTATTCACGGCCAAGAAATTATAGAAAACTCGGTACTGCCCGTAGGTGTTTTATCCGAACAAGCTGGAGAGTCCAGAAATAAATATTGGCGATATGACCGCGAACATCACAGCCGAAAAGACGACAGAAAACACACAATGGAAGACTTATTTCATAGGGCATTGGAATCGTCCGATCCAGTTATATCGAATACACGTTTGAGTATGCGCCAAAACAGTATGAAAAAATTGCCTTTGCCCTCTGCTGTTATCGAAATGTTGAAACCATTTCAATTTAATGAAGAAGAAGATGAACACAACGAAGAAGAATCATATTGTACTGAAATTGAAGACAGTTCACTCATTCTAACAAATGAAAATGACGTATTTTTAGTTTAGACATTTTCACATTTCATTTCACTCCCTTAGCTACATATTTTTTCCTGCCAAATCCAAGGTCAAGTTTATTTTAATAATTTTACAAACAAGGAAACTTACAAATTTATGTAATCCTCTTCATAGTATAATGTGGTATAAGTATATAAATAAAGAAAAGAAATAGTAATTGGGGTACCTACTTACCTTTATATGAAAGTATGAAATAAAAATATTGATAAAGTGTGATTTAGGATTTTATACAAAAAAATCGTTAAAGAACCGGTACTTTTTCAGAAATTAATATCTCGCGAATCCCGCTCTTTTCGCGATCGGTTTTTTTTGTGGAAGTAGTCCATACATATAACTATGTTTTGAAGTAAAAATAATTTGCCTATTCTTAAAAGTTCAGTCACAAAAAAAGAAATGAAATTTTGTTATTTATGCGATTATCTCGAAATTGCGAAGTCACAGCTCTTCCCCGAATGGATCGAAAATTGGCCCTATGGCTAGCCTTGACGCTCGCAATGCAAAAAAATGTGTTATAATGGTAGAAAAATTAATAAAAAATTAAAATTGAATTATATAAAATACCGGTACTTTTTATTCAGATTGAATTTTTTCGAAAAGTATGATAGTGAGCTTCATGGGAGTTTTACTCTTGCGTTTGTCATGTATATATCCATACATTCATTCAATAAAATTAGGCTGTCGCAAAAGAAGGGTCAAAAAAATACTGTGCTTCGGTTTAATGTACCGAATTGCGTGCCCGTGAGTTAAAGTTAGTGCCTCAATTATAACTTGTTAAAGGTTTACACACATATTAAAGGTTTCGTATTTGCATAAGTTTTTAATTTATAAGTGGAAGAAATTCGTAGTCTGTTTCAGTTTAATCTTAACTACTTGAGAGCATACGCTTCGGTAATATGCAGTTGATTTCCAATATAATTATAACTAAGAATAATGATACGTTTAAGTAGTAGTATTTAAAATACACACATAAACACAATGCACAACTTTACCATTAAAAATTATTAAAGTGTAAACTTACCCGATGATGCAGTGACATGTTGCTGCCATTTTGAAATCTCACAATAGTCTGTAGCGAGGCCGGCGTCGACATGCTCTTGGTAATGGACGAATTTGCATTCTCCTTCTCCTGTTGTTCCTTCAACAAGAGGCCACGCGCTATCTTCGCGTTTAGGCTTTTATTCAAATGCTGCTGAGGAAGCAATGGTGCTTCCATCGTTTTCGTCGTATACGATGGGGAGGAAGTCTGACTGAAAGAGTCCGACGACACGTTCGAGTCTTGCCGCACGCTTATGTTAGACCCGGAGCTCGGGGACCGCTTTATTTGTTGGTTTTGCTGCGGTGGCGGTAGCGGGTTGTCTGGCATTTTTTGCGGCGGTCTTCTGGGCAGCGGCGGTTGCGCTTGCTGTGGTGGTGGTGGGTTGCGGCTGCAGTCAATTCGGGGAGGCGGGTTCCTTCGGATCCCGGTTGTTTCATTTGATATCGGCCGTGGTGGTGTAGGTGGAGGGACACGCTTCGGCGGTTGAGGTGAGGACCTACGGGGCGGCGCGGGCGGTACCGGCAGCGGCGTCACCACCGGCGCGGTCCGCTGCGGCACCGGCGGCGGCTGCGGCGGCGGCACGGGCTGGATCGGCGGCGGTAACTGTAACAAGGGAAATTGACTAACTTGAGGGAATTAATTGCGTTAGGAACTCGATGTATCGGCTCTCTACGTGCGTAATTAATTCGATTGTTACATACTAATTAGATATTGACGTAAATTTAAGCGGTTGATGCAGTATATCGAAATGCAGATGATAATGAAATAAAAGCTCTTGAAGTATTAAATGAAGTCATAAAGAAAGGCTGTATAAATCTAAGGCATAAATTAGTTGGTTAATGTTACGAAAATTTAATTATTCGAAAATATAGAATGTGTATTTTATTGGTAATTAATAGGTAGTTATAATAAATCTCAAGTAAACATTGTCCGACAACAATGGTTTATTCCTCAGTAATAATTATTCGTCGAAGTATCGATTTGTGAAGTTTTGCTAAGAATTTTTTGTTTATAACGAGGCGAACAAAGAAAGATATTAAGTACACGCATGCCGTATTACGAAGAAACTTTCGTATAATGTGTTCATATTGTAAATCTCGTAAAAAGCGGAGGATCCTACGGTATTGATGACGCAGGGCACGTGTGAAAAGTTTTTGTACGTGGCTCTTTTAGATAACCTCAATTTAACTTCCGAGTATACAAACCACATAAACTAAGGGCCAAATCAGAAAAAGTATTTCGTTCATAATAGTATTATCGGCAAGCCATTCAAATATTTCTTTGAATTTACTAGCGATGTAGCTAGGTAAATGTTGTGATTGTAGTTGTAACTGTTTTGATAAGGCATTGACATCCTTTTTTGTATACAAAGTTTATTCTTATAATATGCGATTATCAATATACAAAGTATTTCATATTGACGAATTAAGCCAAGCCTTTGCAAAACTCATAATTATAAGGTTTAAAGACATTTATTCTCATTAAGACATGAAGTCACTTACACGAGAAACTTAATTTTAAACATAGAAATTATTATTTCCATGTCTGAATAAGTCAATAGAAATTTCCAATACTAAGTACATGAAATGTATGCCCATTTTTCTAAGTCCTTAAATAGTTCTAAAGGCAATGCAAAAGTGCTTCCTCTAGAAATGTATGGGAGTTGATTACACGCGGATCTTCCCACCTCGTTTGTTACACTTTCATTGTTTCGTTACCGTGTAATTGTTCGTGGTGTCTATTATCGATGTTTGGCATAGAGTATGGAAACAAAGGTTGTCAAATTATTTTGCAACTGTCATGCACCACGACAGTCGACACTTGTACTTCCGCCTCCGATCGGGCCGCTCATCTGCTGTGCGCGCGCGGCGGCCATTGGAAACACGTGTATCGCAATCGGATAATTGACGTAAATTCATCGAGAGCTGCAGCATCTCAAAGGTACGTGGTGCATTGTTTTTGCTGCTCACTATTTCTGAACATCGAATTTGTGTTAACGTAATTTTCCCTAATGTAGTAGAAGCCACCCGCTATTTCGGCTTGGTGCGATTCTACATTCATACTATGTATATTGCACGCCTCATAAGCGAAGCGTTGAGGTGGGTACTACTGTCACTTCGCGCAAAACATCTGATTTTTCAAACTTAAAATGTCTTTATGTATCATACATTGCACTTGTAAGATAATACATACACACACATATTAAGAAAAAACACTATTTTTAACGTTCATGATATTTTTGATGTCATTTTTGTTATTTAAACTAGTTAAAAACAGTTTAAAAAAGTTCTGTCTTGGACGTCCGTGTGTCTATATGTGCGGATCCTTTTTCTTGTTAACACGATAGCGACCGAAATACTTTACTAATCGAGTCTTTTTTTTTCTCTTACGCTTGAGTATGCTCAGGAATAGAACCCTTTCATTTTTCAGGGTCTGATTCGATGTGGTTTAATTGTTATTAAATAAACAAAAATAATAATTAATAAATATTTATTAAAAAAAAATTATGAGGCGTGCACTTTTGGATTTTCCAAATTATTTTTATTTGTAGCGCAATATTTTATAGCCGAGAAATGCCCCATAATGAAGGAACTGTTCAATACTACAATTATTTTATAATTTAATCTAGTATTTCTTAAAGATTAGCGCGTACAACCAATGCTAATTTTAACACATAAGTTTCATCACCTTCTTCTACTTATTTTATACTAGTGATGATGATGAAGATCATGAGACTATCGTTCAACCAACCGAAAGATCTCTTAAGGTTCAATTACCTTATTGCATACCTTAACAGGTCTAGGAGGCACGAGCCGCGAGGGCGGGCAGTAGGGCAGCGCATCCGACGGGCAGTAGACGAAGCCCGAGGGCCGTGGCTGAGCAGACGCGCAGGCCGCCGTGGAGTGCCGCCGAGGGGTGCCCACACTCGGACGAAGCAGTTCCATCAGCTTCTCACCAGGGGTCGCCGCTAGGCTGCCGGCGCGACCGTACCTACGACAATGTTATAGTTTAAATATTGTTGATGGTTTTATCGTGGATGGTTTTTTTAACTATAGTGGTAGGGACTAGTAGGTATGCCTGTTATTAATATTAATATAAAATTAGAGGAGATTTATTTTTTTCTTTGTTATCATTAAACTAATCATCATTAACAAATCTATATATTCAATAAGGGCATTAGTCTTTATAGTAAAGTTTTTAACAAGCATAATTAAATCGAGAAATTACTTGCAAATTCGTTTCCCATCATTTCGCTCACCCGAAACAATTCTCAAACCACACCGTCACGATACTAAATAAATTAAAAATAATTCCATCATTGTGTTCCCGGTACAATTAGGTACTGCTCAGGGCCTATTCATTACGTTGACAAGTAATTACCGGGGTTTGATTAGCAACATCGGTTCCCGCTTTCAAGTACTGCCATCTGGTGTTCAATGGAAGTTTCAATGATGGATGCGTTTTGTTACAATGTGCCCTGAATTAATCACTAGTAGAAAAGGAAACTATAATGTGTTGATTGAGATACAGCTAACAAACTTAATTCAAAGAGCAAGAACAAACATCCATTATAATGAAGGGGTAAACAGTTTATAGAGATGACTACATGAGTAGTAGTAGCACTTGATATATTTTCTTATTTTCACAAAAATTAAACTATCAATACTAGGCGCCATGTGATGTCATCTTGTATTGAAAAATTATGAAAAACTTTTAGGTAATAGAGGATGAGCATAATTTTGATTACAGTACTTATAAAACGTATTTATCATTCACTCCGGGTGTGCTAGTAATATTTTAAATGCTAATGAATGAATGAATGAAATGAATGAAATACTCTTTATTGTACATATTATACACAGTGATAAAGTTACATAGTTAAGATAGCTTATAGTAGAGATGTACAAAGAGCGGCTTTATCGCTCGTGAGCGATTTCTTCCAAGCAACTCGATGTAGATAAAGATACAGTGAGCAAGAATTAAAGAGTAGAGTAAGACAAGGAAAGAAGAAAGAATAAACATAGAAAAGTATTATACATAATGAAGGACACATAAGTTGATACATTAATATTACAATAAGATTAAAAATCCTATGCTAATATGTTCATGTCGAATATATTATATCGTTTACAATCGAATCCTCGTAATAGATAATCCATAACACAATGAAATACTGGCACGTGTTCGTAAATAACACAGAAATATTATCGACCTTGATCCTAAGAAATTAGATCATATTTTCCAAAGACCGTTCAAAACGGTTCAAATAAAAATCTCATCAAGTTTAAGAACACATTATACAAAATGCCTCGGATCCTGAGGGAAGGAAAATTAATAAACTGTCAGCTTATGACATTACGGAGACAGAGGAGCGGCGCGTTAAGACAAACATATTTCTCAATTATAATGAGTAAGTTGACGTCAAGATATTCCAAAACAAATTGTTGCTACGAAAATATAGGCCTAGAATAAAATTTTGACCTCTGACAGTTATTTTAAGTTCTTGCTCCAATTGCTGTAAAAAGATTTGTTTGAAAATAAAGTGCTCAATGGAGAAATCAGTTTATTTTTTGGACTGCCTTGAAAGGCAGTATGAGTCCATATAATATTACTAGCTTTCCGCCCGCGGTTTCGCCCGCGTTTTCAAAGAAAAACCCGCATAGTTCCCGTTCCCGAGGGATTTCCGGGATAAAACCTATCCTATCTCTCAAGTTGGATCGAACTGCACATGGTGTGCGAATTTTATTATAATCGGTTAAGTGGTTGGTAAGTCCATTGAGGACAAACAATTGTGACACGAGATTTATATATATTAAGATGTTTCTTAATTTGAATGTATAATTTTTAATGTTATTATCTATTTAATTTAGTTACGTAATATTTTAACGATTAGAAAGATCATAGGTAAATTGAGCTCTTCTCCAATCTCGCAATGCAAATTGACCTTCCGACTAGCACAATAGGACTAAAACTGAACAAATTGCATGAAACATATCAAATGCAATTCTTATAAGTAATGTATTCTACGAGAAAAATATATCCATTATATCATGTTTCTCAGAAGTAACGTCCTACAAATATTATAAATGCGAAAGTTTGTGAGGATGTATATATATTGTGTTTGTTACTCTTTCACGCAAATACTACTGAACCGATTACAATGAAATTTAGCACACATATAGAGGGTAACTTGGATTAACACATAGGTTTTATCCCGGAAATCCCACGGGAACGGGAACTATGCGAGTTTTTCTTTGATAACGCGGACGAAGCCGCGGGCGGAAATCTAGTATTTTAATATTTTCATCCTATAATCTGTCGTTTAATCCATCAGTCCTCGGAATCACAGACACAATAGAAAATCTATTGTGTCGCGCCCCGATCGGGGCTTACGGTGGTCAATGGGTTAATTTAGTATTTTTCTGTTACAAATGTTTAATTAACTAAACCTAATGAAAAGATACTGTTCGTGAAAAGATATCTTCTCTTATATATAAAAATGAATCGCAAAATGTGTTGGTAAGCGCATAACTCGAGAACGGCTGAACCGATTTCGATAATTCTTTTTTTATTATATTCCTTGAAGTACGAGGATGGTTTTTATGTAGAGAAAACGTAAATATGTACCACGGGCGAAGCCGGGGCGGACCGCTAGTTAACTATAATTACCGAGTCGGAGTTCCTTTGATAAAATAATCAATAGTCATTTATTCCATATTGCCTTCTTTGTTCTTTGTACTTTACGATTTAGTCCATTATATTTATACGTACTAAATACCATAATATAACTTTACAAAAATTGTAGGAAACTATGCGTTGAAACATTTTTAGTGATTAAAAACGAGTAGAATAAATTAACATGTTCCAGCTAATTCTAATTATTTTCATAAATATAAAATTATTATCAATAAGTTTAGTGAACATCGAGTTTTACGAAAATATATTTTATAAAGTATTGTGTACACGTATTAAAAAAACATACCAGCCGAATTGATAACCTCCTCCTTTTTTTTGAAGTCGGTTAAAAATAAAGCGACCCATCAATTTATACATTTGGCATCATATTCTTGCCACAAAATGGAATGTACTCAAAAATGAAGCCAGAGAAAGAACTACGAAATCTCAGTCGTTAAAACCAGTAAAAATTGCAACAGATTAAATGGAACGCAATAGATTTTTGTTTCTTTTTCGGTTTCCGTAGTTTCCAAACGGGTGGGACTTTGGAAAAATAAAAAATAAATTCTTTGCATTTAATCGGAGGCGATTGAGCGGCTAGTGGGCCCGATTTCTGTTGACCAAATTGCTTTAATCGAGTGAATCGGATCTTTGCTGTTATTATACTACTGTTTAACCTGACCCCGCTTGAAATTGAATATTATTAATTGTATCGCTCTGAAGATAAAATCCCTCACAGAAATACGGAATGAGGTGTTGAACATGCGTTTATAAATATTTTTTTCAACTCAAGGAAAGTGAACTGAAGATAAAAAGCATCTCTACAAAAGACAAATCATTTCTTTATGCATTAAATTAATGTAGCGCTCTAAATAAATTCTAATTATTAGTTAAATTACAGGAATTAATACGGTACTTAAAGCAATTACTTTTACAATACACTATAAATTTATTATAATATGTATATTACACAGCTCAAACGTTAGTGGGATATAAATTTATTTGCTCAAGTTATACCACGTGTAAGACCAAATTAAAACAACGTATAAAATATGAACGCAATAAAGAAAGGTTTTCAAATTAGGTAACTTTATGCAGAAAATTTGAGCGGACGTGTTCGCGAACACAGGCTTAATATTTTCCCTCCTTTAACTTCT
Organism: Colias philodice; assembly: GCF_061535455.1. Classification (NCBI taxonomy): domain Eukaryota; kingdom Metazoa; phylum Arthropoda; class Insecta; order Lepidoptera; family Pieridae; genus Colias; species Colias philodice. Next base: position 12,925,471 of record NC_143091.1, on the reverse strand, counting down.
TATTATAAGCGGATTAAACGCGGCAAAAGGCAGATTCTTTTAACGCTTTTTAATTAAAGAATATGCTTTGTCAGCTCCAGTGCAGTTCAATTAGGATAAAGACACGTATTTCTTTTCTTTAGTGTCTTTTTAGTTATTGGTTCTACATGATATCGTGATGGTTTCGTGTGCCTGGTGGAATAAAATCTGAATGTTTAGTACTAAAGATTCCTGAAGACTCTTGCTTCTAAAGCTCTTAAAGCTCTTATTTATGTTTTACTAGAGGTCCGCCCCGGCCTCGCCCGTGGTACATATTTCGCAATAAAAGGTAGCCTATGTCCTTTCTCGGGTATCAAAATATCTCCATACCAAATTTCATGCAAATTGGTTCAGTAGTTTAGGCGTGATTGAGTAACAGACAGACAGACAGACATAGTTACTTTCGCATTTATAATATTAGTATGGATTGCACCTTAACTCTAAATCTGACTATTTTTCCTACATTCAAATGTTTTCAATAAGCATTTTGAAATAAACACATTGAAAATATTAATTTATTAATGCACATTTATTTATCGAATAATGTTTGTGGTAGACCTTAAATTCATGAAATAAGTCGACCTTTTATTTCCACTCCAAAACCGTTGACGTTTGCGGTTGGATTGTTGTTAATTAATCATGCAAATATAAATAATAATTTAATAATTTTTAATAAACAAAATTTATTGTGAAAGAATAGAAGCAGTTCGTCAACTTATATATATAAATTTAAGATTTCATCGATAAAATTCTAAGGGTCTATTATATTCTAAGGGTATCTAGGTACTATAATATGTAAATGTATGAAATAAAGCCAGTCACATACATGAAGCTTAAGACCATTACAGTCCTTTGTGGGTCGTAGTGTAGGTACTAAATGACTACTAAATATTAAATACTAGCGACCCGCCCCGGCTTCGCACGGGTGCAATGCTGATACTAACTGTGAACGTTGAAACTGTGAACGTTGTATATAAAAACATAGCGTCCCGCTCCGACTTCGCACGGGTATAAAATAGATAGCCGGGCGGCCGGCCGGTACCGCCGCAAACGCTACGTCCCGCAATTTTTAAATCTGTAATATCTTCGAAAATATTCACTTAAATCATACGGTGTAAAGGGCTATATAGATCTATATTAAATGAACAATGTATTCAAGGTATTTAATTGGTTAAGGATTAATGCTGTATTGGTTAAAATCGCATCGAAAATTAGCCATTATTTGTCGTAAAAAGTAAATGACAAAAAAAAAGTTATTGTGGGTTATCCATAAGAGATAGACATATACCATCGCGGACTTTTCTGTAGACCTTTTCAATGTCTATAATACTTAGTACATTATTTTGATAAAATTCGTAGGGTTCAGCCTGCGTCTGCAATTTAAGCGGAAAAAATGTAATGTTTTTACGACATCACATTAGAAACCTCAAAAATAACAGTACTTCTCCACTATTTAATGGATGTTTTTATACATATATAAACCTTCCTCTTGAATCACTCTATCTATTAAAAAAAACCGCATCAAAATCTGTTGCGTAGTTTCAAAGATTTAAGCGTACAAAGGGACATAGGGACATAGGGACAGGGAAAGCGACTTTGTTTTATACTATGTAGTGATAGTGATAATTTATTCATTATAGCAATAGTAAACCCACTATTATGAACACTAAAGAGAATGTAACAAGCACAATAAAATGATGGATTACTAAGAAGTAATCGATCGTACAATTTACAAGCCATTTTCAAGTTGTTTTAAACATTTTAGTTTTTTTACTAACATTTTTTTTTCTCACATAAAGTTAACGCTAATTATTTAAAATTAATTAAATATCCTCTCCGCATTGCATAATTCAATAGATTAATATCCATAAATTAATAATTAATTTTGTATGATCGAACCGGGCGCAGGTGTGTTCCCGTCGGGCGGTATTATCCGACGTTACGTAGTGCGCTGTATCACGCTTGTCATCTTTATTTGGTAGGAGTATAATTACCCGTTGAATTAATTACCGTAATGTCTAGTGGGTTATGGATTATATACTGCCTATTTCTACGGAGAAATAGAATCTAGTTAAATATTTTTATCTCCAAAAGATGGGCAAGCTATAAACTGCAAACAATGATATTATTTTCTTAATTTTTTTGTCGATTTTGAAGCTGGTTGGCATTGTAAATTTATTTTATGATTCTTTGTTTTGTGTGTTCCATTAAACTTTCATATACATCTTTCATCTTTCATATATCCTTTGAACAAATCGGTTAGTAATAAACATACTTCTGTGTTTTTACACGCTTTATATTAGCTTCACCTGTATGTTTGTTTGTTTGTAACCGACTTCTTTGGGCGCGATTTTGACCCACTTGAAACGGCCAGATTTCGTTCAAACTTTGTAGATTTATTGAGGACCGATGACAATACACTAATTTGATAAAAATTTTCTATTTTTTAGTTCGGTTTTCTATAAAAAGCGTGTTTTTTAGTTTTTTTTAACTACATATTATTTTTTATTAGTGTTTTACAAAGCTTGTATGACTGATTGATCACGATATTATTCGTTTGTTATAATAATGTTATAAATTAATTCCCAACTGGCAACCCGAACCGAGTGGGTGTTTATAAAAATGAGCTGAACAGCGGATTTGACACACTTTGCGTTGGGCTCTCGGACGTAACGGTCGTTTTGGTTGTGCTTAGTTGTGTTAATAATTATTTTGAGTCGATTATTATTTTATTGTTGAAAGTAGACATATAAAGTCATTTTGTAAGGAATAAAACTTTTCTAGGTTAAATTTAAAATCGTTAAGATCAGAATTGGGATTGCCACGCGTTTTAGACCGTTTGCCATCTAAATTTAGTGCTTATTAGTTGTTGTTCAGTTCAGTTGTTCAGTGTTGAAAGAACATTATCTCAACCGTAGCGAAATAACATCCGTTGCGTCCTGTGAGCGGGAGTCATTAAGTACCTTGGGGTTATTGATTAGTCATGGTCAGGTTAGGCCGAGTCGGGGAAGCAAAGTTGTTAAGAAAATAACTAGTTGCTATGATAATAACAGGTGCTACGGGACAGTTCTCAACATGCTACGTGTTGAAGGAGGCAACAAGGGTTCCCAGTGGTACGATGTGCTGTGCGCTGGCAATGGCACGTGCGCTGTACATCCACTGCGCCGCTGCAGTTGCTGACAACGGGCTTCCGGGCTGCTTGCAACCAATCTACGGCGCCGGGATGCATGCGTGAACGAGGAACGACGGTAGCCACTCACCGCTGCTGTCGAAGACTTTGTGTTTGTGGTGCTATTGTTTATAGACCACTTAGAGAACATACGAGGGTATGGGTCTCTGTTTTGAAAGTTTGTGGTGCTATTGTTTATAGACCACTTAGAGAACATATGAGGGTATGGGTCTCTGTTTTGAAAGTTTGTGGTGCTATTGTTTATAGACCACTAGAGGACATACATGGGTATGGGTCTCTGTTTTGAAAGTTTGTGGTGCTATTGTTTATAGACCACTAGAGGACATACATGGGTATGGGTCTCTCTGTTTTGAAAGTTTGTGGTGCTATTGTTTATAGACCACTAGAGAACGTACAAAAGGTATGGGTCTCTCTGTTTTGAAAGTTTGTGGTGCTATTGTTTATAGACCACTAGAGAACGTACAAAAGGTATGGGTCTCTCTGTTTTAAATTTTTGTGGTGCTAATGTGTGGCCTAAACACACAGAGACACTAACACTTAGAGAACATGCAAAATGTATGGGTCTCTGTTTTTTAACAGGTTGTCGCTTATGAGAGCACTTGGAGCCACTGTCGTTACGACGGTGTATTACATTTTGAGTTTTATCTATATTCGTGTTAAGTCTGAAGGTATCTAATTCTGTAATAAGTATTTGCTTTTTAATACACCTTGTCTATGGCCGCTTGAGTGCACGCTTGCGTCCATGGCACTGGTAATGGTAAAATAGAGATGAAGGTCATTTTTCATTCCCCTGCATAAGATATACGCTTCAGACTATAACGCGAAACTAGGTTGATTGCTAACAAGTTTCCTTTATGTTCCTGAGACAGCGCTAAGGCGATGTTGAGTAGATTTCAAGGGATGAAGCAAGCAGGTTGGATGGATCTGATGTTACTTGCTAGTGGTAGAAGTCATGCTGCGGTCGAGGACGCCGCACTGTCAGGAACGGCCGTGTTATAAATTAATTCCCAACTGGCAACCCGAACCGAGTGGGTGTTTATAAAAATGAGCTGAACAGCGGATTTGACACACTTTGCGTTGGGCTCTCGGACGTAACGGTCGTTTTGGTTGTGCTTAGTTGTGTTAATAATTATTTTGAGTCGATTATTATTTTATTGTTGAAAGTAGACATATAAAGTCATTTTGTAAGGAATAAAACTTTTCTAGGTTAAATTTAAAATCGTTAAGAATAACTATAATAATAACAACGAGGCAATCTGTGTGACAAGAAAAAGGTAAAATATGCTGATCAGTGTTATTAGATGACCTTGATAAAAATCGATACAGGTCATACATGGAGCAAATGGAACTACTAATTGTAATTTAGTAAGCTTTTTTTTTGGTTTCAGCAACTTTTCATATTAATTTTTTTTTTAATTCTTATAGCACCTTATACAATTTATTCTATCTCATTTGGAAGCATTTTTTTATTTACCTTTAGGTTACAGTCCATGGAACTTTTATCATCTTTGAAAGTTTTAAATAGACTTACTCGGTTAAATATTACAGTTCATATTTCAAGGTTTAAGTACATTATTCAACAATTACTCCATACAAGGAGTAATTAGTATGACAAGATATTCGTCATGTACATTGTACGTAATGTGTGAAACTATAGTAGTGAAATATATAAATAGTTTATCCTTTTATAAATTAAAAGATTAATCAATATAATAGGAGTTAAAATCAACGATTTAATAAAACATAAGTAGCGATGTAATGTATTTTTCGACTAATTTAGTAAGTAACAGGAATAGTTAGCACCAAAGTATTCTCTAATGAAAAAGTAACTACCTTTTACTTTTCGGTATAATGTCGATTTTGCTATTGGACAACATTAATTAATCTTACTGAATAAGGTCATTATTCAAATTCACAACTTTCAATGTGAGTACAGCGAGTTGGAGAACTATATGCCTTAGAAAGGAAAAGTCGTTTACACATTACGATTACGACACATTTTATTTATCTAGGTGATCGTCCTATGTAACCATCCGCATTATATGCCTTTTTGGGGGAAACCTTAGTTATACCATGCCTAACTGGAGGAACTTAAACTTTTTATGTTATATAAAAGATTGGAGATGGAAATTTTTGAAAATGCCTTTTTTATAAAAAGAAAGCGGGCAAACGACATTGAACTGTGAGGTCGCACGGTTGCGTTCGATCATCACCGCTCATGAGCCTTCACAAGAATCCATGTGAAATTGTTGTCGGTCTTATAATTAAAATAAGTACCTTCCCCAAATACCAATAAATTGCTGGTGTTGTTATTAAAAAAATACAGTGAAATGGAATTTGAATACATGAAAAGTGATGTTAAGAATTAGAGGTGTAATTATTAATAAAACACGTTGAGGATTTAATGTCGCGGATGATTTTTATAGAAACATACTAACATCCAATTTACACTTGTTGGCATCCTATCATTACAATCACATATCAAGAACCGGACACGACAATCGTATCGTAACCATATCGTGATCTCTAAAAACCCCGCAAAGCGCTCGCCCGGAAACGGGCTGTCGTTAACAAACATTCGCTTTATTAGTTCCATAGTCCGTATTTGCTTGCTCGACATATTTTATTGCATTCCTGACGGGCGTAATTAAAACACGCGAAATTTCGTTATTATTTCATATTAAAAACTGTACAAACGTGTATGTTAAAATAAATGTAAATTGTTGTATTTTTCCTCGCAAAAATTTCATAAATGAAAATTTTTTGAAAGTACGCAGGAAAGCGTTTTTCTAATACCATGTTTCTATTTGTATTTTTGTTTGTAGACTCAAAATTAAATGTTTTTAATACAAATAGGAGGTCATTTCATGAAAAACATGATATCGTAGATGCAAATATGGTAGGATAAATATTCATCCAGAACTGCTAAATCATTATTTTCACATCCATAGTATAAGAAATAGATGAAAGCCTCACCGTCCCCTGAGCGAGTCGTCTCCTTCTGCGTCTGGTTGAAGCTGCATCCCGCTCTGGGCCCAGGTTACTGTGAGCCAGTCTGCAACAATACAAATGAAGTTTTTTTTTCTTTATTGCACTTACTTAATATACATACTATTCTATACAAGAGAGGAAAAAATTAAACAGTTAACTTACAGATAGCTTAAACTAAGTACCTACAATTGGCGGTTCCAGACAACCAAAGCTGCATAGTAATATAGCGTGATAACTCTTTTTCTTCTTTTTCAACACTTTATACCATGCCTAACTGGAGGTACTTAAACTTTTTATGTTATATAAAAGATTGGAGATGGAAATTTTCGAAAATGCCTTTTTTATAAAAAGAAAGCGGTCAAATGACATTGAACTGTGAGGTCGCACGGTTGCGTGCGATTATCACCGCTCATGAGCCTTCACAAGAATCCATATGAAATTGTTGTGGTAAATTGTTGTTGTTGTTATAATAAAAATGAGGACGATGCGTTTTAACTAAATAAAATCTTTCTAAAATTTTAAATGCATTGGTAGTCAAATAAATAAAGAAATCAAAATAATAAATTTAAATCAATTCCCAATTCAAATACAAGTTGTTATAGTACACAATAATTACATAACGTCGTTTCTCCCAAGTTTTCCTTACAATTTTTGGCTAACGCAATCAACGATCAGAAAGAGGTTGGGAAACGTGTATAAATCGATACAGCACGTGAATTCTGGGCTCGACGGTACTTTACTTGAGTCTCCGGGAGTTATTATATGGGTATTTATTTAGTACAAGTACAAATTAAAGTTATAAGCAATTTGTTCAAGCTGGAGAAATATTTCTGCACAAGTAGTAAGTAGTAAGCTTTATTTTAATATTGCTAAGTAAAAAGGACAAAGTTTGTGACTTTGTTTCTGCTCTAAAGTGAAGCGTTAAAACGGTTGATCAGACTGCATGATATTTCGCTTAGAGATAGATTATAATATAGATTAGTTTAATCAAGATGCCACACGAATAATTATAAGTTATAAAACAAATATCCAGGACACTAACTATTATATTTATTCTTTCATTCGCATTTCTTATACTTAAATAATAATCTTATATATAAAAATGAATCGCAAAATGTGTTGGTAAGCGCATAACTCGAGAACGGCTGAACCGATTTCGATAATTCTTTTTTTATTATATTCCTTGAAGTACGAGGATGGTTTTTATGTAGAGAAAACGTAAACATGTACCACGGGCGAAGCCGGGGCGGACCGCTAGTAGTTAATATAATCACAATCAAAACAAACCAAGGAGAGGGATTTTAATAATAATTTTTAATCCTTCGTTAGCGCTGCAAGAAATCCACGCCCCTTCCTCTAAGACCACCTCAAAGCATACGAATACTTAGATAATAATTAGAGCTTAAATAGAGTATCAACAGATATCAAATCAAATAACCAACGTGAAACTGAAGGTACGGATCTAGTTTGATGTTTCATTCCATTATCTCTAAAGAAATATTAAAACTTCGAATAACATTTGTGATATTGAATAAATAAATAATATAAAATATTACCCCCAACTTTATAAAGATGTTTTGTTAAACTTTTTCTTTCGCTCCGCGTCCCAAGGCCCGTCATATCGCATATCATCCATCTTTGTTGCCATGACAACCGGGAAAATACCTAAAGAAACCTGAATATTCTCGTTATCATTTACAATAATTGCCAGTCACGCTATCTGAGTCGCTCACAAAATATTACGATGCTAAAGTTTTGTACCAAGGAGGGTAACTATTGTTTTGTCGTAATTTGAAAATTAATAATGGTAGTTACGAACTTCTACATTTCAATTGTTACGTAAAACTAAATTTTGAAATTGTTTTGTCGTTCATTATTTATGTAACAGTCGAATTTCCTGTGGACCACTTAATAATATAATTTTCAGGACATTGTTTCATTTTGTGGTCAATTTTTTTAGTAGGAAGTTTAATTAAAGTACAGTTTATCTTATTAGGTCTGCATAAATTTATGCTAAGAGTGATTGTGTTTTTCGATATTGAATAAATAAAACGTAGGTATCGAAAAAGTATTTCCTCCGTTATCAATAATTATACAGCTCTAAAATGTAAACCAAATTTCCTTTGTCTTCTAAATATACGCAATTGTGTATAAGTAAAGGGCACAAAAGTAAATAAAATTAAGAACCCCATCCTTCCGCCTAATCCATTCTTCAAAATACCATCTCACCGGTTTTTTACATAATTGAGTAAAAGTTAACGACCCCTAAATCATCCGCATTTTAATATTGGCCAGAGAATAAAATTGCCTTATTTAACTCATTAAAAATAAGACAATCTTTTAAGGAAATATTTTATTGTTTGAAAGTAGGTATTTATTTAGTGAAATATATTTTAAAACTGCTCGTGTGTTTGAATCATAATAATATTTTTTATTTATTTAATATTATAATACGTGTTCTATGTTTATAGTATTATTTATAAGAGTAAGTTTAAAAATGGCTACCACAATTTAACAAAACACATATTTGAATCATTTCGACCATTTTTACTTCCGCATTAGCGAATTATAATCCAATTAAAATAAATTAATTGCATGCATGAGGTTCGCAAAAAAGTCATAATTAACTAATACTTTTTTTAAGACATCTAAACTATTAAACAGTTTACCTATACTTCTATTAACATTTAGGAACTAAAAATATAGCATTTACGCATCACATGTATGATTGAATTATGTAAAGTTGACGTATGTTCTGACGAGGGTCTGCGGGTGACTGTAGTTTTTGCGTGTGTCTAATTTATCAGGCCGCAACTTGTCTTGTTTTTGGGATCCCGTAGTTATGAGGAAATAGCCTTAATTTAAATTGTTCGAGCGTGTGATTGTTATTTTGATATGGCTTTGGAAGTACGGTACGAAAGCTTTCTAATTTTTATCCGTGAGGGATTTTAATCGTGATGTTATTACAGTGTATGTCTAAATAGTAGTTCATGTAGTTTTCGCAACCTCGCCTGAGCGTGTCTTACTTCTAGTTCAAATAGCTTACTAAAGTCCCTCAGAAATAAAATGACTACCCCAGAAATCTTAGGTGCCCATACCACCATTACGTGATTCTATAGTCCATGTTCTCAATTATGTTGTTTGGTGCTCAAGAACGGTAATTTAAAAAAATCGGATTACCGATAA